>NC_051160.1:30401140-30475103 GCF_013339745.2 Dermacentor silvarum | reverse complement strand
AGTGGCGTGGGACGCTGAGAGTACTATCGGAATCACAAGTTCGGACAAGCAGCGATTAGCATATGACAGGAAGCCCCGAGAAGGGAGCAACTAGAGAAAACACGCAGTACAACGTTGAGAGGGTTTCATAAGGTGTCTCGTCTTCGTTCCTCACAGCGCCGGCTCTCTATTTAGGAAGCCATTGATTGGCGACCGCCTCATGTCAAGATGACCAGCCTGCGGCGGGACAGTCCAGCCAAGAATGGCCTGTCTCCGCCTACCGAATCAATTTCGGCGGCGTTGTCCCGCAAATTATCCACTTAATGGGCGCTTATAGCTACCGGCATATGCAACGGCGAAAGAAAAAAAAAAAAAAAGAAAGCGCAAAGGAGAACGAAGTCGGCGAGGTGACGTCACCGTCGCGGCTACCAATGAGTGGCGTCCGCGGCAGGATCAAACGCCGGACGCCACGCGCGCTCCAAAAGCAACCACGCGGCCACCAAATCGCGAGGGGATATCGAGCAAAGAGAGAAGCGTACAGGTTGGGGCGAGCTGCTGTGTCGCAGCTTCAGACGCTCGGGACGGCCGTGACGTCACTCGTCCTCGCCGGGTGACGTCACGCTCGCGCTTGCCCTCTTTCTCAGTCACGCGGATAGCCGCCTGACTTGCCGGCTGACGACGTGCGCTCCCTGGCAGCCATCGATAGAACGACGGGGGCATTTCGCTTGCCTTCGCCAGAGTGTACAGGAACTAGTGCGGCGCCTCGTGAAAAACAACAGGCTGACTCGTGGGCCGCCGACCGCGGTTAAATAATCCCCTCTCGATGGTGGGGTGTTGGCCATTCCAGCGTGGGAGAGAGGGTGTGCGCTGAGCGACTTTCGCCGTCGTTGCATTCCTCCTGCGTGACAAAATAAAATGAGTGGCTATTTTATTTAGCGGTAAATGCGAGAGAAATGCGTAGTATTACCTTGCACGTCCGTGAGGCGCCTAATCTGATTTAAACTGCGTTTTCCACATTGCAAAATGTTCGGCAGGAGATCACTCAACACATGCCCTGCCTCTTCGAAAAGCGAAGTGCAAATGACGGTATATATATATATATATATATATATATATATATATATATATATATATATATAGTAATGAAGAAGAAGAAGAACGGGGAGCAAGCAATAGTGGGGCGCTCTCATAGATGTAGGGCGTGAGCGCGCCGATCACGAGCTGTTGGCGCCGAGACCGTTGCTTTCTTGTGACTGCTGGTTTTTCGCCTGCCGCTTGCCGTCAGTAAATCCGCATTTTTTCCACTTTGGCATTCCGAATGCTAACCTGTTAAAAAAAAAGTCAGACATGTCTGTTCACGCAAAATTAAGGGGTACCAATGCAGCATGCATTTCTACGAATCTTTGTTGCCGTGGTAGAAACAGGCCGTCATCAACCCCCGACAACGTCGGTGCTGGGGGCAATTAAGTGTGTACGCGTGTGTTCTTTGCGAACAACCGATGTTTGATGTACAATGCAGCTATTTATCTACGCACTTCCATTTTATGTCACGAAAGGGACCGTATACTCCATCCCACAAGTCATTTGCAGCACTGTGAAAGCTGCAGGACTCTTTAGCCAATAAGAAGGCCGAATGCCCCTCAAGATGTGTTCATCCGCGCCGCGTCGTTTGCTCAGAGGCTGCTGAATTCACGGTATACGACGCATATGCGCAAATGTCCTAACACATCGCGCATCGCTGTAATGCATAATGTACCAAGCATAAACAAAACTCTCTAATCATGTTATTAATCAGACCGTTACGCCCGGAACTACAATCCGCCGCGCAAGAATATTGCCTGTGTGCACCTCATACTTTGGCAGCGCTGCAAACGACTTGTGAAATGGAGTACAGTTAACTACGGGAACTGCAGCGCAATAACACACAATGACGACACAAAGAATCAACCAGGACGAGCGCTGACCAAGACGAGCGCTGGTCCATGGTCGTTTCTTTGTGTCGTCCTTGTGATTTATTGCGCTGCAGTTTTCGTAATAACGTACCAACACGCCCAACTCGCCACGTTAAAGTTAACTAATTTACATTGAAGCAGGAATTGTGCAAGCTACCATCTGCTAAATATTCATTATCATTATCAGCCTATATTTATGTCCACTGCAGGACGAAGGCCTCTCCCTGCGATCTCCAATTAACCCTGTCTTGCGCTAGCTGATTCCAACTAGCGCCTGCAAATTTCCTAACTTCATCACCCCACCTAGTTTTCTGCCGTCCTCGACTGCGCTTCCCTTCTCTTGGCATCGAACTCTAATCGTCCACCGGTTATCCATCCTACGCATTACATGGACTGCCCAACTTCATTTTTTAATCTTATTGTCAATTAGAATATTGGCTATCCCCGTTTACTCTCTGATCCACACCGCTCTCTTCCTGTCCCTTAACGTTAGGCCTAACATTTCTCGTTCCATCTGTCTTTGAGCAGTCCTTGATGATGATGCACTCAAGTGGCGATGGCAATAGGTTTGGTCCAGTGGTTCGTGCATCCGCCGTGGTAAGGGCCTAGGGGGTTAGAAACTTTGCACCCACCGGTCTCGGTTGTCTAAGCGGTGTGACAACGCCTGGAGTGGCCTACGTAGAGACTCTCTGTGCCCGGGTAAACTCTGTCACAAGCTCTTTATATAGCGTACCGAGGATCACTTGGTGTGTTCGTTACAAACGTGCCTCAACGGACTGCTGCACATACGTCTGTAGGCATGTAGACATTTAGACTCATGAACTTCACTCCACATTGACTCTCCTGTGTATGGATCCCTCTAATAGACTGCTCTGTATACAGCCTCATCTGTATGTGGCGCTGACCATACATGGACTACCCTCTACATGGGCTTCAGTCTGTATCGATTCCACCCTATATTAGCTCTCCTGTAAATGGACTTCATTCTATATGAACTCTCTTTTGATGCGAAAGCATCAAATGGCTGATTGAACGAAAAAGCCGGCGTCCGGCGTCTGTAGCAGCCTAAATTCCCATTGGCTGCGACGCCACATCAATATGCGCGCCTCGACGTTGGTGCCTCCGTGTAGGCACGAACGCGCCTCCACGGTGCAGAGCGGGTAAGCGAAACGGAACACAAGCGTGCCAGGTGTTGCGTGAGGGGAGAGGGCATCGCCGCGACGCCACGTCACCCTCACTCTCGCTCTCGAAAGCCTGTGTTATCGGCGCGTTCCTTGTCCGGGCAGGCTGGTTCTAAATTTGCTTCGGTAAGGCCAAATCAAAACGTGCCAAGCGTCTCAACGCGCTCGTTTGCCTGTTATACGAGATCCAGATCCCTCTCACCAATAAGAAGACGGAGCCGAAGTCGTAACAGACGTAAGAGCAGAAGTCGAAGCCGGAGTCGGAGTGGAAGCAGCAACCGGAACCGAAACCGCCCCCTGCCAGACGGCGTGCGGGCCACACACGGCGAGACACAGACAGGGCCGCGCAAAGTCACCTGGTCCGACATAGTCGCGGGAAGAAATGGATACTCTGTAGAAAGCACCCCCGTCACTGGCAGCACGAGGGGAGCCCCCGACGCCCTCCTGGCAGCAAGGATGGAGAAAATGGAGCGAGAGAACAAAGAACTTCGAGAAGAGCTGGGCAGGGCCAGAAAGCAGAACGAACAATCAGCAAGGAAAATCGACGAGTTGCAGCAGACGCTGAACGAAATCTTGAAGATAATGAGAGGATCCTCTCATGAGAGGATCTCCTCCTCCACCTCCCGCGAGGCCGCCGAGCGAGGCGATGCGACCGCGACAGGAGGCGAAGTAGGGGAGATGGACATTTCTTGCGGCGACGAAACGCCGGCGACGGCGGGCTCCAAGCGCAAGGGCACGAGCGATGCACCACCTACGGAAGACGCTGTGGACCACGCACAAGCTCCGAAGAGACCCAGGTCAGGAGCCAGAAAGATAGACGCGATCGAAGAGATGGTGAACAAACTGACGGACAAGACGGAGCGAATGTTTGACATGCTCCTGACAAGGCTGAACGAATCCGACGCGGGACGGAACGCGCAGTACGCAGCGGTCAACAACCAACTCGCGGCCATGAATAACCGAATCGAAGATCTGGAACGCGGGACGATGCAGCTGCAGCAACAGCAACATCACCACCACCTGCCCGGAAAGGCCGGGGTACCGTCACCCCAAGCGGTAAATGTACCGGCCATCCTCACCAGCGGCAACAACGCTAACACCACCCGCACTGGGGAAGGAGGGACGCACGGACAGTTGTGTCCCCCCAACACCTCTGCATAACAATCATGGCTGTGTTCCGCAAGTTCGACAACAGACGCATAGTCTGGCAGTGGAACTGCAGGGGCTTCAAAAACAAAAAAGCAACGATGGTGCAATACATGAAAACGCTTTCAAATAACAAACTTCCTGTCGTGATTGCCTTGCAAGAACCTTTCGACCGGGCCCAGCTCCCGGGCTATGTTACGTGTGGTCCCCCCTACGAATGCATGGGGAGGACGTCAGAGTTAAGCACGGGACGGCCTTCATCGAACACGAACTCGTGCTCCATGAAGAGTCGGACATAGACCACGTCCTGATCGAAGTCGTGCCGAGTAGTGGAAGAAGGAAGACCGGCCTCTTCGTGCTCAACGTATATAGCTCCCCCTCGCAAAGAAACCGCACTCACACTTTCAACGCCCTCTTTCGCGAAGCGATGTCCAAGGCCGCCTCCAATCCCCTGCTGATATGTGGAGACTTCAACGCGCCGCACACTCAATGGGGATACGGAGCCGACTCACCGAAAGGGAAGAGGCTAGCCGGGCTGATGGACGAGCTCGGCCTGACTGTACTCAACGAACCGGCTTCGCACACCAGGATCGGACAGGGAGTGTGCCGCGACACATCCCCCGACCTCTCCGTCTGGTCGGGCGCGGACATGGTCACTTGGTCGAACTCCTTCGAGGACCTGGGGAGTGACCACAGGATCCTGTGTGTGACCGTGGGAGAGAATGAAAGCGAGGAGGACGTCTGCCGAAAGGCCAGAATTGTGGACTGGGATAGATTCCGGAAAAATAGAGAAAGAGACAAGAAGGAGGGCCCGATTAAAGACATCAGCGAATGGTGCAGAGAACTACTCGCGGACGTAGAGAAATCCACCGATGAGATCGAATGGACGGACTGGCGACAAGAACCCCCCAAAGAAGGAGGAGACAGATCCCGCGGAGCTGGGGACAACGACGCTCCCCAACCGTCCAGAGTGGACAGCCGGCTGGCACATCTCGTTGCGGCCAAGAAATCCATGCAACGGAGAGCGAATAAGCAAAAACTCAACAGGAAGATACGCAAGAAGATCGCTGAAATCAACCGGGAGATCGAGACGCATTGCGGCCGCCTGTGCGAACAAGAATGGCAGGAGCTGTGTGACACGATGAACGGGAACATGAGCACGGGACGCACCTGGAAGATTCTCAGGCACCTGCTCGACCCGGGAAGCACCAGAACGGCGACCCGTACACAGATGGCCAAGCTGCGACACAAGTACAAGGACGACCCTGAAGCCTTCGCAGAGGAGATCGTGCAGACGCACCTCACTCGACCGGAAGGGAAGAGTCACCCCGAGTATCGCGGGGCTCCCAACGAGGAGCTGGACGCAGACTTTTCCGTGCAGGAAATTAGAGCGGTCCTCCAGCTATTGAAGACCAAATCGGCGCCTGGTCCTGACAGGATCACCAACAAAATCCTTAGAAACCTGAACGACGACGCCATCGAGAAGCTCTGCGATTACATCAACTCGTGCTGGAAGGATGGCCGAATTCCGCAAGCGTGGAAGTCCGCGGATGTTATACTCATACCAAAGCCGGGCAAACCGCTAGAGGTCCGAAACATGAGACCGATCTCCCTCACGTCCTGCGTCGGGAAAGTGATGGAGCATGCCTGCCTGAACAGGGTAACGACGCTCCTCGAGAAGCAGGACGCCTTCGGCACCCACATCATCGGTTTCCGGAAGGGACTTTCCACTCAGGACGCCATGCTGCAGATCAAGGAACAGGTCGTGAACGCTCCGAGTACGCACGTGCGCGCCTTACTCGGGCTAGACCTCAAGAGCGCCTTCGACACGGTGAAGCACCTGGCCATATTGGACAAGATCAGCCGACTCGATCTCGGGGCGAGGTTCCACCGCTATGTCAGCAGCTTCCTGAATGGGCGCGAGGCGACGGTCAAGATCGACGGGGCAATGCCACGAACGGTCCGAATGGGTGGTGCGGGAACGCCGCAGGGCTCAGTACTTTCCCCTATGCTTTTCAACCTCGTCATGATCGGCTTGCCGGAGCGTCTCGATGCAATAGAGGGCATCAATCACACGATCTACGCAGATGACGTGACGGTGTGGACCACGGAGAACACGAGCGTCGGCGAAATGGAAGACCGGCTGCAGCGGGCCGTCCGGGAGGTGGAGCGGCACCTTGAAGGCACGGGACTCGTCTGCTCACCCGACAAGTCAGAGATCCTACTCCACAGACCGCGCAAGAAAGGACCCCTCCCGCAGGGCGTGCTCGACGCCCGTCGTTTGGGCGTACACGTCACGACGAGGGAGGGGACCCTAATACCGACGGTGTCCAAATTGCGAGTGCTCGGCCTGTGGCTGGAAGAGAACGGTGCCAACCGCGAGCTGGTTTCCCGACTGCAGAAGAAAGTAGCCGCCGCCACGCACCTCGTGCGGAGGGTCGCGAACAAGAGAAAAGGGATGAAAGAACACAACGTGACGAGGCTGATACAGGCGTACGCGCTGAGCCATATATCGTACGTCGCCGCGTACGCCGACTGGAACAGGAGCGAAACCGACAAGCTGAACGTGGCGATCCGCAGGGCGTTCAAAACCGCCCTGGGGATACCCCAGTACACGCCAACCCACAGGCTCCTCGAGCTGGGCGTGCACAACACGCTCGAGGAGGTCGCCGAGGCGCAGAGAATCGCGCAGCTGGAGAGGCTGTCGGGCACCAGAACGGGAAGACGAATCCTCGACCTGCTCGGGATTCGATATCACGAGGCACGGGGACTGAAGGAAACGCTTTTACCGGAAGTCAGGGACGCCATACAGACGGAAAACATGCCGAAGAACATGCACCCGGTGCATGACGTGCAACGACGTAAACGCAGGGCGGTAGCAATCCTCGAGGAGCATGGAAGACGAGAAGGCGTCCTCTTCGTCGATGCAGCCAGGTACCCGCGGCCCGCCGTTAACGTTGGCGGCGAAGAGGGACGACAACCACCACCGCCACTACAACAGAATGTGCGAGACGAACCGGAGATGCCAACACCACCATTACTACTACTACTACTACGACAAAAACGGCAGCAGCAAAAGCGCGAACATCAACGACACAGCCGGCCGACGGCGTCGGCGCCCGCCTTCTCCATGGCAGTCGTAGATACGAAGGGAAGGATACGAGTCACGGCATCAGCGAAGCTGCCGTCGGCCGAGGCAGCGGAGGAGATGGCCATAGCCCTCGCGGTACTCCACGGAAGTACGGAGGATAGCCTGATCATTAGCGACTCCAAATCAGCTATCCGGAACTACACCAAAGGTTGGGTGTCCGCGGATGTGGCGCGCATGCTCAACGCCAGAGTCGGGGACTTCGTGTCCGGCACGATTACGAACAAGGCCCTCAAATGGTTCCCCGCGCACGTCGGGGAGCTTGGCACCACCAAAGACAACAGCCGCGACAACAACGACAACAACAATACCAACGGCCGAAGACACACCGGCATTCCGCCCAACCACAACGAGCGCGCCCATCTCGTCGCGAGGCAGCTTACCCGCCGCGACGCGATCCCCCAGAGGGCAGCCGCCGCCGTTGTTGTGCGGGGCCCCAACGGAGGAGTTACCAACACAACCCAAATCGCGGCGGATGGAGCTGGGGGCCACGGGGACGCCAACCGCGACATCACGGAGTTTCCGGCCTCGTACCGAGAGGTTCTTGGTCACTACAAGAAAGAACGCAAGAAATATCCACAACCCCACGGGCGGCTGGACAGGTCCCAGGCAGTCGACCTGAGGCGGTTGCAGACAGGCACTTTCACCAACCCCTACCACCTGCACCGCCTGTGGCCCGCGCGGCACCCATCGCCCGGCTGCCCCTGGTGCGAGCGCGAACGGGCTGATATGGCCCACATGCTTTGGGAATGTCAACGCCATGAGCAAGAAGCACCAAGAGGAAGGCAGAAGACAACATCAGGACCCTCTGAAGGCGGGCGCCTCACAGAGAGATGGCAAGCCGCCCTCCTCAGCGAGGCACCCGAAGACCAGGAGTGGGCCGTCCAGCGGGCCAGGGCTATTGCCGAGGATCTCGAGAGATTTTTCTCCGGCGATGGACCCCTGGCAGCCTAGCCCCGGGCACCAACAGCCATATCCGTTGGACATATAAAGTTTATTCCTATCCTATCCTATGAGTTCATAACTCGAATGACAGCTCAGTGGCGTTCAATTGAACATTAACGCTTTAGCATTCGCAACTCATAAGAAGTGTTTAGGTGTCCTCGGATTTTTATCGACTCTCCAGCCTATAGACTCTACTCTAATGAATTGTCTCGTACGTGGAGAGTCCTCTGTATATGGGTTCCACTCTACGTGGACTCACCTGCATATGGACTCCACTCTACGGACCTCAAGCTATATGGACCGTTTCCGAAGCGCAGTTAATCGTGCGTGATTCCGAGAAAACAAGCCCAGGAAGGCAAACAGCTGCGCCAAAGCCACGACCGTCGCCAGGGAAACAGAGATCAGGCAGCAGCTCTAAAGAGGAAATTCCGGCACAGTATACGCGTGATGTACTACAGCTGTGTGTAAGCCGTACGTCATTGACGTAAAATAAAGAGTGCATTGCTACGATACTTGTTGATTCCGAGAGGCACACCTGCGTTTGGGTCATTGGTGCAGCGCCTGAATGAAGCGTTATGGTATACATGTGAAACGATTGCTTACACGGCATTATAAACTTTTCATTCTCTCTCTATCTCCAATCTGCACAGAGCTTTCTTTCATAAACACGCTCGATTGCTCAATCGCTATGACGTGCTGCACTGCTGAGCTCCAGTGTAATACCAGGGTCCTTGTAATACTGTACGACCCCGGACATTGTATTAAATGGATGCTGCCGTGGTCGAGACTGGAGAATGATTGTTTGCTTTTCTTAAATGGAGATAACACTTTCGTAAGATGTTTTAAAGCGAGACAGTCTTATTAAATGATTTGAAGTTGTTCATCAGAAGTTATTTGACTCCTGCGTTTGATTAAGAACTGCAGCTTTTGCGCAGCAACCGTGACTCTTAATTTATCAGCAGAACCATCCACAACAGTCAAGACTTGCATCAGTCCTTCTCTCCCGAGGCTGCACTAAGTGATCTTATGTATTTTATTCGAAGGACGACGAGCATTTGACCATTTCGCATACTAACTTCTCGAATCGAATACAAAGATTATTCGATTCTTATGCAAAACTCTGAAGTTCGAATACCCCTTATATAGACAAACTGGCCATGAGCGTTCCTATAGGCATGGCGGATAAACGATAAAAGAGTCGTTAATTTAATTTTTTTTTGTTATATCGTTGGGGACTGTTTATAGGGTAAATTCGGAAACTACCTCATTTTACTTAAAGAGATCTTGAATATTGCTCCTAATACGAGATTTTATAATCGAATTTTAACGCTTAATTCAGGCGACATCGAAACCGGGTTGTGCCCGGTTTCGATGTGCCCAGAGAAAGCGGCTCTGCTTTTAAATCAGACGGAAACGCACCCCTCTCGAAAAGCGCGACGAAGTTAGAAATTGCTGAGGACGAACCGGTGGGCTATGGCGCTTCGTGGTGCCTACTCTGTCGGTCCTTGTCAATTTAGTGTGCGCTGTGATAACGTAGAAATTAAAAAAAAGTTAACGTTGCCACCACTCGCGGCAGATACCAATACAGCACGTTGTGCCTGTCAAGAATAGGTCGCGACGTACCGTATCAGTATTTGTCGCAAGATGCCATCATTCAAACTTCATCAATCACTGCGTCACGGGACGATTTCGTCTGACGTAATACAGGGGCTGCGTTTCCTGCGCTCCCGGGATGATCGCTTTCAATATTTCCTGGAGTAAGCGCTGAAATTAAAAAAAGAAAACAGAAAACTAATTAAATTCTGTTTTTGTTTATGTGCCAAAACCACAATCTGAAGCATACTGCTTAAACGTGACCTTTGAAATTGGTTTCGGTTGCTGTCGACCAAGCCGTCATTGAAGGTTCCGATCTGGCCGCCATATGGTGGTCAGTGGTCACACGAATGAGGGAGCCCTCATGGAAGTCTTGCATGTATAAGGCTCCCTAACATGAATGGAGCCCAGCTGCCATCAGGTAGCAACAGTAGCTGGCGCCTCCCGGACTTCAGACGTGCAGGCAGGTACGGCCCCCGTTGAGAGCAGAAGGGGGAAAACGGAAATTGAATCGATCCATCCAAGTGACAAAAAAAAAAAAGGGTGCCTTCGTTGGTAAACGCACTTATATTGGTGGTGTGAATACGTCCACGATGCCAAGTGTGGGAAAGACATCGATCTGGCGTTGCGACGCGATACGCCTAGCGAATTGACTAGTGACGGAGAGCGTCGGGAGGCGACGCGACACAAAAGGGGACGCGACAAATTGTTCGTCGTGACGGCGACTGTGTCCACAGAAATACGCATACGGCACAGGAACGGCCGGTTTAGCGACCATGCCCATGTCGATCCGTGATGGGCTGTTGTTCAGGTGCAAAAAGTTAGTGTCGTTGGCGTAACTGTAAGAAGATGCTAGGTTTAAAGCTTCCAGGCATAATTTGCACGCATGTGGAGCAGAGAAAAAACTAGGTTGATGAAGACCAGCACATCTTACATCGTTGACAGCAATTATGTAAAGGTGACCTCAACCATGAATGGAAGCTTAGACCGCTGAAAGCTGCATAACATTACAATACGGTGAAATTCAGGCACTAACACCCACTGTGGGCAAAAGTCGTGGTGTTAATAAAAAAACCTAACAAAGCCTTACGGATAGTCCGGATCAGGGCCCTCAGAGTTCACAACGACTGTAGAAACTGGGCGCTTCGAGAAATGTAATCCGTGGAAATCGAGCAGAAACCATATTGAAGATGTATTGCTAGCACATCGCAGTGTCCATCATTGCGCTTTAAAGATAGTGTACGCGAAACGCGAATGAATCTACGCTGGTGAATAGGAAAAGACTGCTGGAAGACGAGTGACGTAAAGGCAGGAAACAAAGAAAATGAAAAACATTACTTTTTTTCAGGGCAATAAAGTAAGCTTAGGCGGTTTGTAACACGAACCGCGGACACATAAGGACAGAGAATAAGCGCACAAGAAGAGCAAAATGATGTGATCGATGATACCAGCTCCACTTGTTTTAAAAAGGATGCTCATAACATCGATTGACCAATCAATCAATCAATCAATCAATCAATCAATCCACCCATGCCATCAAATCAAATCCTATCCTTGATCTACCCATCCGCAGCACGGACATAAATACATTACGGGTGCAACTACGTTCGCTTACTTCCTGCTTGAAGCAAAAATGGACAGTCCACTGCGTTCCACTTGCGGTGGGCAATTAAAGAATATTCTGAGGTCTTACGTGCCAAAACCACGATATGATTATGAAGTACACAGTAGTGTGTACACAGTGCGTGTGTGTGTGGAGGGGGAGGGGTACTCCGCATTAAATTTGACCAACCAGCACCCAATGTGCGGTACGCGACTTTTTTTTTTTTTTTCATTTCGCCCCTATCGAAACGCGGCCGCCACGGCTGGGAGACGAACCCGAGACCTCGTGCTTGGCAGAGCAATGTACGCCATAGCCACTAAGCCACCCTGGCGGTTTCCCCACCTGTAGTGGTGCTGACGTTGCCGACACAGGGCTGCTTGGAGGGAATGCGTCCTCTGTTCGCTCGACAGTACCAGAACAGGCCTGTGTCCGTGACTGCAATTCCAGCCTGCAATAATGCTCCAAGCTCCCTTTGGTTCGGGCTTTACTTTGCTTGTCGTGGGCTCTGCGTTGCGGAGACAGGACGACCTACTTTCTTGCCTGCAATAACAACAGCGCCACCACGTGGTCGTGACGTCACATTGTACGCCTTGCCTGACGTTTGGAAATGTGAACACTTTATGTAAACTATATCACCAAGCACGCTACACAGTGTAACTCGAGTCGCTGAAGACGGCTCCGAGAATTCCTGTATTCATTCGAATCTGCGCCATTTCTTTCGTAAGACATGCCAAAAGTGAAATTGGGGAGTCGGCTTAGATTTGAGAATGTCGTTCATGACACCATGTATAGAAATACGGATTGAGAAGTCGAGAAGCTTGTGTCAGAAAATGCTGGCGCTAGCTTTTCATTTGGGGACCGTATACGGAGACGTGGCAGCAACCGGCCGTCTGATGAAGAGTGCTAGATTAAACACCATAGGTCATACCACTCGTGCACTGGTGTGCGTAGCGGAGATGGTGAACAAAATAGCAAGCGCATAGACACATTTCACGATGCGAGGTATTGGAAACTGCTTAACCTGAAGCTCAGTGGGTGTGCTAGAGGAAAGTGAATTGTGTAAAGAAGAATTTGACATGGGATGTAGTGATGACGATGAATACAGCAAAAACAATTAAAGACCAACAGTAACAAAATTTCACTTTTGCTAAATTGGTTATGAATTCGCAGTATATGCTATTAAATATATCTTGGCAATGCTGCAGGGCTGGTAATTGTATAATTTTCTTATTGACAGCTTTTCAGAGCCACTTAATCAGACGATGCATGCACCATGGTGTTAACGGATGTGACGCAAATCCCAACAAGTCACCTCCGAGATTGTCAGATTGCCGCGGGCGCTGCTCCAATCTCGGAAGTAATGCCGAAGATCTCGTACGCGCGCTGGTTCCTATACGTCAATTCCTACGAACGGTAATGGCTGCGTTATTTGTTCAGTTTTGGTACGCTATAATGATACGTCAATCTCGCGCAATTACAGACAAGCTAATGTTGTAATGAATGGAGGTGCGATATCTACGAAAGGACGTGAAAATGAAAGCTCCAACAAGCTCCACTCCCAAAAAGGCAGTACGCTTGCCCTTCACCTCTGAAAGAGACCCTAGCAAAGTTGGAATCCGTTTACAGCTTAGTGACATTGCTTTGCTAATGTAAACGCGATGCTAATTGGAAGATAAAAGCTAGTTGTTTCAAGCTAAAACGTTACCGTTGGCTGAGCAGTGATACCAGGGTCACCCTTAAACTTTGGCTAGACGTCCAGGTTTCATTCTGAAACCAGAGACACAATGACCGATCTCTACGAAGAAAACAGGCGTTTCAAACTGAAGAAACCACTTCACGTTAGGTAAAAAGCGAATCTAATTGGCTGGCGCATCCATGAAAATTGTGTTTGATTTAGAGCGCATGCATATAACCTTCAATTCTTAGGTTGTCCCCGTCTATATAGGGTAGTGTTCCCGAAGAGATGCTGTTGAACGGAGAGTAAACGTCAATAACCTGCAGATATAACGTCGGATCTCAGGCATCTTTGAAAGCACACCGATATGTTAATGGCATGTCGAACTATACTGAATGGTTTTGTTTATTTGGTTTATTTTCTTCTATTTAATTAACCACTCAACATTTCCCACTGTGTTCTTGGCCACTCTTCCAGAATGGGCATGTCCGACTACGTACGATTTCTACATATAACATGATGATTAGAGGTGGGCGAATATAAAATTTTTCAAATACGAATCGAACACGAACAGTAAATACCGAATATCAAATTGATTAGTAAATCGCAGACGCATATATTGACAGCTGGAATATTTCTTTCAGTATAACTAGGTGCCAAACTTGCACTGACTAGTAAGAAAAGGACATGTAACAGTAACGGACCATCAGGATCAGTTTTAAACACAGTATCACTGTTTGCCATTAAAATAGCTACACGAATAGCCACTCAACGCATTTAGAGCATGGTTGCAAACAAGATTTCCAATAATGAATGTCTGCTGTATGACTAGCTTTCCAAAAACGCATATTCGTTGCGAAAAGATCAAGAGTTGTGGAAAACGCAAAAAAAAAATGTCACAGTTTCGCCCTAAGGGCGAAGCAATGAATGCGATAACAACACAGCAATGTCATACGAAGTAAGGTGAGCGGCTTTGGTAGCAATATGAATTGTAGTAAACATGAGCTGATTAAGTAAGCAGGTGTGCTGCGGCGTAAGTAGACCGACATGAAGAGAGACTCGATGACCACGAGAAGGCGCGTGTGAAACGGTGGTGTTGATGAGAAGCGCTTCCCGTGGGCAGCGCGTGCGAAGGGACACACCTGTAGCGCTGCACTGCCGATCCGGGCAGCATTGCATGGGTAGCGTGCGTTGGAAAATGTGGCCCGACTATTACTAACTGAATGAAAAAATGTCGCAGTTTCGCCCGAAAGGCGAAGCATCGATTGCGATATCAAATTAGTAGAGGGCAATTCGGAGTAGGGATAGTAGTTTTATCGGCTGCATAAACTTATACACATTGGCTTACTAACTGAATTAACAATCGTGGTGTCAGCGCGCACAAGCAAACATGAATAGATCACAGTGAATGACCGCAGCCAACGACTGTCAAAACGCTGGCAGCAAGCGCAGGTTCGCGCGGTCTATCGCTTCAACGGAAACTGGGCGGCGAATGCACAGAGCATACAGAGGTCAGAGCCGTGTGGAGGTAAGAGACGGTGCGGGCGACCGGCACCGCCAGGCAAAGGAGAAGTTGTTGGCAGAGGAGAAGCTGCTCCCCCACTCTTCCCGTTTCTTGCTTTCGCGTGGGAGATTGAGTGGCAAGATACGCCTTTGGTGCCGGAGCACAGCGCCGCCCCGCCTCCCTCCCTCCCATACCCCCACAGCCTTTCGGGCGACGGTTGCGTTTGCTTTCCACCGTGCGTTCGCTCTCCGTGATAGCGCACGGGGGAGTTCGCCCTCCGTGATAGCGCGCGCCCCCCGCGCTCTTTCGCTGGCGCATACGGCGCGCGGTGACGATATTATCGCCCTTAGAATCTATACGGAACCTCACGGCGACGGCGACGCCGACGGCAGAAATCCGGTTGAAGTGTCCATATAATTGCTATCGCAATAACAAGCGTGGTGTGAGCGCGCACAAACAAACATGAATAGATCACACTGAATGACTGCAGACAACGACTGTCAAAACGCTGGCAGCGAGCCCATACGCCGCAGCGGGCGAAGGTACGTGCGGTCTATCGCTTCAACGGAAACTGAGCGGCGAATGCACGGCGCATAAAGGTCAGAGCCGTGTGGAGATAAGAGACGGTGCGGGCGAGCGACGAGCGCGGTTGTTGGCGTAGTAGAAGTGCGCCCCCCCCCCCCCCTCCCTCCGGCGCTGGCTTCCCGCTTCCTTGCTTGCGCGTGGGTGATTGAGTGCGTTCGCTCTCCGTGACAGCGCGCGTCCCCGCCCGCTTCCGCTCGGGCATACGGCGCGCGGCGAAGATTTTATCTATAGGGAACCTCACGGCGACGGCGACGCCGACGGCAGAAATCCGGTTGAAGTGTCCATATAATTGCTATCGCAATAAAAAAAGAGCTCCTAAAGGAAGCTGTGCGCCATAGCCACAGGCGAAATGACTCGTTCCAAGGAAAAGGTCACTGGTTGTTGCTAAAAATAAGATAAAGCTGCTGCATGAATAGACTGCAAGAAACACTAAATGACCCACTACAGAAAAACACTTCACCTTGTCATGTGTGCTTCTGCCACCAAACCGAAAACAAACGCCATCTTGTACCAGAATTGCTTCGAAACCTTCTATTGTTGTTTAACTTCTGCCAAATTACCATACTTTCTTCGAAAAACAGAGAACAGTCACTGAACTTTAACAGTCAGGTGCTCCGAAATATTTGGTGAGCTTTGATATTTCAAAATAACGAATAGTTCATTTTCGAATACGAATAGTTAGTCTGATACTCGATTCGGATTCGAAACTTTGAATATTGGCCCACACCTAATGGAGATATAATGTGGGCTCACAGGGATCTCTAAAGCGCACCAATCTGTTAATAGAATGCTTATTTATACTTCAGGAATTCCTTGATTTATTTTTATTTACTTTCTTTTTACTTTGCCATTCAGTCTGTGCCACTGGGGGTGTTACTGTTCTTGGCCAATCACCCGAAACGTGTATTTCCACTGTGGTATAACAGGTACAGAATCCCTAAACGTTGCTTGATATGTATCGTACTTTTCTGCGCATGCACCTGTCATCACCAAATCGTTTGCCTCTCCGTTAGCTAGCGCAAGACAGGGATAATTGGAGATCGCAGGAAGGACAGGCCTTCGTCCTGCAGTGGACATAAAATAGGCTGATAATGATGATGATTTAATTAACCGCTGTACTTAAGCTTCGCTTGCCACAGATTCCAACATGTGCTTTGAATCTGCTTGAGTTTTTCACTGGGCGTTGAAGAACGCCGAACTTATCCGGTCGATCTCATTATGGTGTACTGGAATGGAGCAGTGCGTCGTCCGAATAGCAAAACAATGGGAAAACCATGGTCACTTCTGCAACGGCGCTGCGATCGACCGGTGTGCCTAACGCGCGAAATATAAATATGATGCGCGAAACTGACAAACTGCAAGGACAAGCTTAGACGCACTATCAGGGTACATCAATACCGGCGTCTGAACTTGCGCCTTTCCAATCACAGATTATGCAGTGTTCCTGATCGTCTGCTCAGTGTTTCGGTTGCAGAAGGCAAACAAACGCTCGTCTGCTAGTTCCGTACGGTAAGAACGCACATGTTTTTGCTATCAAGATATTTCGAAACACGCGTGGATGATCGAGAAGCCCGGAAGGAGCACACGCACGGTGCCGGGTATACGTTACACGGGATTCCTATCACGCTGCATCAGCCAGAAGAGCGGTCGCCAGGTTTCGCTGAAGAAAAAAAAAAGTTCTGTGACGAATGCTGCCACGATCGTTTCAACATCTCGCTTCGCAAAAGGGCGCCGGCGCCGAAGGGCAAGAATCCAGCCAATGTGCCCACTGTTCCCGATATGATGAATTCCGGAGTTGTTCTAATCGTTGTGCAGGAACCACGATGTAGAAACAAAATATTTTACAAACCCAGAGCTTGCCATGCTCATAAAAAATGTGCGCGGTGCGTGCTTCATTGCACACGTCACGTCGCAGTCGTCTGGCTCACTAAAGGTGTGGCCTAGTGCGCGCGTCATTGAGCACGTGATGGTGCAGCCAATGGGGAGGAGGTGGCGCCACGTCATGAGTCTATAAAATGAGCGCGCTGCCTCCTGCGCGTCACTTGTTCTTCGGATTTCACCGGTGCTGTGTCTACTCCTAGGAACTCTCGACGCCACGACAGGAGTGTATAAAATGAGCGCACTGCTTCCCGTACAATCAATCGAAACCATTTCACCAAGGCGACTATAATATTTTCACATTCCCACACGTAACCCTAATTTTTTTTTAGCTATACGTTTGCTATATGTCATGCCATGCCTTGCTCTATGACATGCAGTATATGCGCGTGATATTACCGCACCATTCTATCACTAAAGTTGCTCATACCAGGTTATTACGTTCTTGACAAAATTTTTCCTCGTAATTTTGAGAATGGCAGCCCACAAACAAATGCCATGAAACAAAACACCGACAGCGCATACCTTTTATCTTAACTCTTCTCAGACTTTAACAATATGAAATATAAGCGAAACAATATCAGAGCTCCAACCCGAAAATGACGTAATATTATAGGCGCGGCTGTGCATTACCTCCGAGACCGTCCCAGGAAAGAGGTTTGAAACATACCCGATTCGGGAAAGTGGCGGTAAAGTCACTAAGAAAGACGTTGGCTTCAATCAATTAACATAAATGAAATTATCCGATGGCACGATTCAAATAGCTAGCAAGACAGCTTGTTTTTACTTCACACTGCCATTACTGTAACGAGTCTTACACTTCGTGTAATTTTCTAACATGTTGCTATCGCATTCATAGCCTCGCCTTTATGGCAAAACTGTGAATTATTTTGGTCTCAAAATAAAATAGCGTGTTCTGAAATCTTTGAGCTCATTTTTCTCGGTTCACACTTCTTGGCCGAACAAAACCTTTAGGAAAACTATCTGCATCATTTCCAAACTGTTTCACCAAAACCTGCATACTTTCAAAATAGTTTCTAGGCGGAAATTTTGTCACGAACAAGAAGAGACATTTTTCTTATATTTCTACCTTTTTATTACCACGAAAACTTATCACATATTTGACATACAATGACAACTAAAAAAATTGAGCTCAGCCTCCGACTGATGACATTGTTACAGAAATGTTATGAAAAACACGCGACTGGCATTATCCTTCACAATAACTCCCCTAGAAGGTAACTAACAAAAACAATCAGTGCGCCTTCATTGTTTCACAAATGCTAGTCTTCCTAAGCGACATGCCTAATTGCTCCGTATGACAGCCATAACTTTTCTATTTGATGTGTAATAATGAAATTCAGAAATTATACCTAAATCAAGAAGATACTGACTTTGAAAGCACATCTAGTGCCAGCGTACACGGACAGAAGGGCAACGACACCACAATGCGCTAATTGTGGCGTCTGTCCTTGTCCCACTTGTGCCCTTGTCCGCTCGCGCTAGATGTGCTATCCGAGTCAGTTTACCAACACGCCCAACAAACGGCAATGCAAGAAGATACCCAAATCTACAGATGTATATAAATAGCCGTGCAGCGGTTCAAAAGTTAATTTCCAGCCCCGCATCCCCCCTTAAATTCAGGACCGGCTTAAGATTCTAGCTAACACGGCGTGCTGGTCCTCTCCGGCTGCTGACTACCGAACCACGTGGACAGGCAGCAACGTCTACGTCGACAGGGAGGGGAACGTGGGGAAGAGAAGGACCCATCGCAGTGCAACGACCGTGCTCAAGGTCGTGTCAGGTTGTCCCCTCGAGTGACCAAACGAGTCGTTTCTGCGCGTGGCCTCGAGGCAGGCTCCCGAGTTCTCCCGCGTGGTTGGTCCACTTCGCCGCGCTCCTGCTCCTTTTTTTCCTGGAACGCATTTTCTGTCCGAGTGAAAAGGGTTAACAAAGGCCGGCGAGAGAGAGAGAGAGAGAGAGAAGCAGGAGCTCTTCTCGCTCCTAGAACCAAAACTGGTTATGCACGATGCAGTCCTGTTGGAAGGAAGCGCCGTTGCGAAAAGTGAGAAGCGCCGGAAACACGCGTCTGGGCGCGATTGAGGTGTCCACAGTTACTGAAACGATTACCGCTGCTTTTACAACTATACTACTAATACTAATACTACTGCTACTACTACTACTACTACTACTACTACTACTACTACTACTACTACTACTACTACTACTACTACTACTACTACTACTACTACAGTGCTAATAGTTCTGCGAATCACTTTTATGGCAGCCGTGTTACACTGGGGTAAACAATGACTCCTATTTTAACGAGAAAAAAAAAATCCCGTGGGTCTCAAGCTTGCTCAACAATATCTAGAGGTTTGGTGCGATATCCGTGGACTATTAATTTATATAAAGATTTCACACAGAACGTCCTACGGTTTAGGCAGAAATCCGGTTGAAGTGTCCATATAATTGCTATCGCAATTATTGCTATCGCAATTGCTATCGCAAGAGGCGGTCTTTGTTTACAGCTCGTTGTGCCGTAGTGTAGGGTATACCCTAGACACTTTCGGTTGACAATCCCGTCCGTAGCTTTTGTGTAGGAAATACAAATACATTCTACGAAAAATTTGCGCACTTTGGGGCCCCTAACAATTATCGTCATCAATCTTGCGTGCACTTTCTTTAACGATGCTCTTCTGGTACGTTAAAATCACGATCGGGTTGCGCCTATCAACGTGATTTGGCGTTGCTGGCAGGAAAGTACCGGTTGCGCAGCGCCAATGAAAAGCGGTGCACGCAAGGTAGATGACGATAATCGTTGGGGGACAAGGTAAGTATCACAGTTTCGTTTAATTTTGGTTGACCATCTAGTGGCTTGTTTGAACGGTTAGGCTGGAGGCGAAATAAAGAACGCCTGCACTTTTCGTCATTCCCTCACAAAGTACACACGCATCATCAGGTATCTTCGATTTGTCTGCACTTTGGGCACTAATTCCGTTGCGGTGCAGTACGAGTGCAGCCATGTGCAGTGCCAGTTCAGAAAGTTCTTCAAGTGCAGTGCCTGCACTAGCGCTAGCTGCACGTTCATCTCAAAAATGAATGGCAAAGTGCAAGCCTTGTTGTCTGCTTGTTGTCTGCTCTTGTTACGCGAGAGAGCGTGCCGCAGGGCGTGTCGTATTTGGCGTCTGCTGTTGTCGCCGCGTCGTTTTAGGGTCACCTTTTTAATTGGTGCGTCTCCTCGCGGTTCAAGATAGGTTTCTCTTTTACCTGCTCTGCATTCAAAGTTTGGCTTCTGTGTGGACTAGATTCTGCAATCTGGCAGCACCTCCCATCAACTTAGTGCTGGCCTATCGCGAACTACTTCGACAAAGTTGCATGTGGCGGGGTATTTTCTTTCCGTTATCGCAATAATCACTATCGTGATAATACTATGTCGGAAGAACGGATTTGTGGGCGTGGATGATCGTCAGAGAATGCATTCCAAGCAATTTGACAAGTCGCATTTGACAATTTGACAGTCGCATTCGCAATTTGACTTCGCTAAACTGACCTCTAAACCGATTATTCAAGCATCGGACTTGCTTGCATCTCACTTTCTTATGCAAGCAATGTGAACTGTTGTAATCAAAGCTGGATATATTCACGTCCGGGCGCCATTATTAAACTAGCGCTGCTCCGCGTCGTCTGCTACCGACAGCTTACACGATGCTCGCACTTCCAAAGTGTCGAGTGCAGGAGAACTGTGAACTCGTGCAGAACTTGCCTTGCACGATGTCAAATCGAAGGACACGGTGCATGAGCCGCGCGCTACACTCTGTGAAGTAGTGCAGAAAGTGCATCCCAATCTAAGACATGACTTACAGCGCGTACATTAACAATTAACATGACTCAAGACAAGCGCTGACCGAAACTACAAATAGCTTCTTCAAATTGGTCAGCGCTTGTATTTCGTCATTAATGCTGTCCCCTTGTCTATGTACGTGCTTTAAGTGATGTTTGCAATGGAATACCAACTAACCGTAACCAAACCCTGCTCCAATCGAAGAGACCGTTCGTTTCTCGGCACGAATGTCACCCACTTCGGGTCGTATTCTGAAACGATCCACTTCGGCGATACTATTGATACTATCGCCTTGGCCACGCCTCTGTCAACGGCGCGTGTTGTTTCGCTGTTTTAGCAAAACCGGAACCTAAATAGCGCCATCTAACAGTTATTGTCTACGTAAATTTGACGTCACGGTGTTGTTGGGCGCTCCCGTGAATAAACGAACACGTCTGGGTCGTACTGTGGCCGGTACACTCGAAGAAAACACACTCGAACCACTCTGCACTCGCCCGGTGCGTTCTCGCGCGTGTCGATAGCGCATGCTGACATCACGGGATCAGCAGTAGGTTCATTTACTGAACCTGACTATCGCCGAAGTGGATCGTTTCAGAAAACGGCCCTTAGTCGGTTTGTTCCTCGGCACCGCCCCCATCTGTATCCACACACGTAAGAGTAATCCCCAAAGGTGTAGAAATTTTAAAGCGCATTATTGTCTGCTGTTTCTCTTCACAGCCTTGCTACACTTATAGCAAGGTGTTTTGTGATTTTGATGCGGCTTCACCCTCTAGAAAGGGCGGGCGCAGGTCCGGCGCCCGTCTAACGCCCGTCGCCTTAGCAGCGCCCCCTGGGTTCACAAACAAGCAGCCTGTTCGGCGCGAAGAAAAAACACGGCGCTCGCGCGGAAGGGGTCACGCGCCGCTCGAGACGCCTGTCGACGCGCGCTTGCCTGCTTTTGTCGTGGGCGTCGTTGGACTGCCGGCTGACGACCCTTTTCCGTCCGAGAACGACCTTGCTCGCAGATGCGCCCGGAAGCTCGGCGCTTGCAGTGCGCGCGTCCGTACGCCCGCCTTTTCGTAACGGATAGGGGCGCGGCGCGGGCCGCCGCTGAAAGGTCACTGTCACGAACCTGCCCGCTCGGCGCGCGCGGCGCAGACTCCGGCCAGCCGGGGGGGAACCCCTTGTTCGCGGCTCGTTCGCTCGCATCGCAAAGCGTCGTGCTTTGACCCCGGCCGCGGTGGCTCAACGGCTGTGGTGTTTCAGCTGCTGAGCACGAGTTCGATCCCCGGCCGCTGCGGCCGTATTTTGGTGGTGGTGGAATTCAAGAAAAGACACTCGTGTACTTTCAAAAGCCCTGGAGATTAACTCCGTTAATCCGAAGCCTCTGTCCCCTTCGTCACTCGTCTTGTTCTTCTCCACCCTTTTTCCACTGCCGAGTAGTAGGCCAGATGAAGATTAATCATGAAGCTGCAGCGCACACACAAGAAACGTTTGTTGTGTGTGCGCTGCAGTTTCATTCTGAATAGCTACCAATTCGCCCAACTTTCAATACGTTTACAATTGAGATGAGGATGCCCCAAGCCGGCCTTTCTGCCTTTATTATCACTTAGTTGTTCTTTCTCTCTCTTTTTGACATTAATGAGAATCTGAAGGTGTTATTATTTGTTCGCCTCGCATGCTGCTGCAGATGTTGGGCAAGGCGTCAATGGTCATAAAAAAAGTGTACCTTGTTATCACACCCAGCGTAGTCTACACGAACTACACGTTCACCGAAAAAACAAATTCAGCTCAAATAGTCGCCATCGGCTTTGTGTGTATAGCTTTTCCGAGGACCTGCAACATGTCTTATAACAGTTCCAAGCGCGCTAGAGCCGTCGCGGCCGCCGTTGCGTCACGGCCCTACGCACCACGTGTTGGAGGTCACGTGGTCTGCTGTGCGAAAATGCGAGAGCGAGCCGTTAAGGCCAGTGCCTTGGCCCTCTCATTCCGCGCCCCGCGTTCAAGGACCCTTGTCCGATGAGTTTCGGAGGCGGGGCGGAGTGAAATGGTAAAAGAAGGGGTAGCGCGGAACGTTGGTTTTGGGACACGCAACGCGCGTTCCCTGCTGCCGGCACTGCTCACCACGCCAGTGTTGTGACCGCGGGTGCTCGCTGTCATCGAGTGAACTCCGTTCATGCGTGTCGTTGGGTGCATGACACCATGCAGCTTTATTTAGAAAGGGATACTCTGCATTAATTGGAGTGACCGACAGTGCAGCATGCGAGGTCTGCGCCACCGAAGAAACTGTCGACCAACCTGCTGTGCCACTGTCCACGATATGCCTCAGAAAGACAAGAACTTGCTAACGCGCTACAAAAACTGGACAATCGGCCGCTTTCCGTGCAGGTGCTGCTGAAACACCGCCACCATCGCTCGTCGGCCTACAAAGCGGTGAAGGCACTTTTGTGCTTCTTGAGGACGACGGGCTTATGTGAACGTCTTCGACTAATAGTGCAATACCACACGCGTCAGCGAATTCACCGCTAATTTCCTTCTTTCCTTCCCTCCTCTCTCCCCCTGCCATCTTTTTGTTTACCCTTTCCCATTTCCTCGGTGTAGGGTAGCCAACCGGACGTTATTCTGGTTAACCTCCCTGCCTTCTGTCTTTCTGTTTCCTCCTCCTCCTCCTCCTTTAGAAAGGGAATGGTTTGTAGCAATTTATATTAACCATAAAACCACGAGCCTGACTTCGCGCAATTTTATAATCTCTTTATACCACTGTCAATGGTTCGCCCTCCGGAGAAACCGTAACTTCTTTGTGGTAACTTTGTCGTTAGTTGTCAAAGAGAGAATCTTTTAATGTCATACTGCTTTTGTAGCGTGACCCGAGCATGGAACTATAGGTCATTTATGGACTATGTGGAAAGCAACACCGGTGTACTGCGAGCTATGAAAGGCGTTCCTAGTATTGTAGACTTTGTATTCTATCGGTGTCTATGTGCGTGTCTTTGGGTAGTATTGGTGTATGATCTCTGCGTATCGTACTCCTCAATCAGAGTTGTTAATTTGGCGCTCACGGGTCGTCCAGTGGGGTGCACTGTTTTGCCAATTAGTAAGGCAGTACACCATGGTTCACGCGAATGCGTGAAGGAGGAGGAGGTGGATAAAGAGGGGGAAAGACAGGGAGGTTAGCCAGTGCAAAAATCGTCTAACCTAACCTGCGGGAAATCATGGGATAATACGGCACTGTGCCAATTTTAATCACATCAGTTCAGTTGGAGCACCTGCTACGCCTTCTATGCCCACGCAATGCTTCGTTCCGGGGTACTTTTCTGGATGCTGCCAAATTCCACCATGTTGGTATTTTCAGCCAGTCAGAGAGGCCGTAGCACAGTATGGACCAATCACAGCTGACAAGATGGCGAATTCGACAATATGTCGGAATTCAACAACGTCCAGATTACCATCATCGGTCCAATCTTTAGATCTTCAGCAATGAATGCGGACGCTTAGAGGCCGCCAAAGATGGACGAACAAACGAATAAACTAGACCGGTCCATTTATTAGCCTGTAACAGAAATATTCAGTGTAAAAGCAATTCTGAGAACAGACGCGAGAACACTTATTGAAAAATGTGTTCTCATATGGCCATTCGAGAATATTAGATGTATGTAATATGTGTCATATAATATTTTTTCAGATGGGTGTGTCATAGACGAAGAGAGTTTGCTGCTGGGCTGAATGGTGCATGGCATTTGGAACGCAACTGTCTTCCTTTTTTGCCCCTTAGTTGGCTCTTTTCGTTCCACATATACCATATACAGCTAGCGCAACGGCAACCTGTCTTCACAGCGCCTCGCATGAAATAGTTGATTTTTTAGCATTGCATCGTCCTTTAAAGGAACCAAGGAATAAACTGAGAAAGGACAAATAACTTCTTAGGTTGATTCCTAGGAAGTTCACTGAACTTTCCAGGAATCAAAGTACAGAGTCAAAGTTTCAGTCGATCAAGGAGCAGAATCAAAGTTCAAAGAAAGTTCAGAGAACTTTCTAGAACTTAGAAAGTTCAGAGAACATTTTAGGGCTCTAGGATAAAATTCAGAATTTTCTCGGTGCTATATACATATATAGAACTAACCAAACGCGAGCAGACACTTCGAAATATGTGACGTCACAGGGACGCTATGGTGTAGACGTGAAGTTGAAGAAATGAAAGATCGGTCTTCACTTTCTCCAATAGTAATAACTATTCTTGCGCCCTAGGAACGAAAACATAGCTTAAAAATGCTGCAACCGATTAGATTAGTGTTTCTCTTTAGTGTCTGTTTAGTGTCAATGAACAACGGTTGGATTGAAAGCTTTAAACTTTTGTCCGCTAACGTCAGTCCGCTCCGTAAATGGTCTATAAACCACGATACAGAAGACGAAACAGACCTGTTAACAACTTTTACTTATGGAGAGTACATAGGTTCGTATACTGCCAAGTCTACGTACTCCATATCATCCTATGCATTTGCTATGAACCCGAGTGTAACTAACCCGGATAAAGCGAATTATTCTCTCTATCGAACTCGCATTACTTACTCACCGATGCTTACGTACAATAACTCCCTTATAACGAACTGGGCATTGGCTACACCAAGCGTGATGCATTCGCTGCCAACGCTATAAGACTGTATGAAGGTAATTGGTCTACAGTAGGTGTACGCAATCTCGCGCATAGAGAACTCCATTCTCAGCGACGGTGAGAAACAGCTCAAGGCACAGGCAAACATTGTAGCGCATATTACGCGTAGTCGTGTATTCAATAAAGGATTTTTTTTCTTGATTCTCCTCTCCACCGCAGATAACTACAAATAGTATAATGAACACATCTCAAAAGTTCATTTAAGTTCGTTATAGGCGTGTCTGGGCTTATCTAATTATCTGACATATCGAACTAATTTTTGCACGTAAGCTCATTCACTAAAGCCGGGTTCAAATGTAGTGGCTTTCTTTATTCCACGTTGACGAGAACAGCTTGGAAAAAAAAAATAGAGAATGAAAAAAAAAAGAACGATCCTGCAGATATTCGTGGTTGCACTATCAGAAGATGTCACTACCAGTGCTGCTGCTATGGTACACGTATCCACCATTCCGGAAAGTGCAATACCTATACGGACACCCCAAAACTATCAATAGTTCTAGTTTAAAACGGTAAGACGCTCGAGGTGAAG
The DNA here is from genome assembly GCF_013339745.2 of Dermacentor silvarum. Taxonomy (NCBI): domain Eukaryota; kingdom Metazoa; phylum Arthropoda; class Arachnida; order Ixodida; family Ixodidae; genus Dermacentor; species Dermacentor silvarum. The sequence goes on along the minus strand of NC_051160.1, from coordinate 30,448,893 downwards.
GTGGGCGTTTAGGGAACACCGCTGTACGCCCTCACACCAAAGAGACTAGTGCTGGCAACTCTCATTCTTTTGTACAAATACCAGCTTGCGCCACATTTCAATTCATTTCGGGAGTCCGTATGCACAAGCGCAGTCGAGTACTTTGAGTATCAACAATTTACATCGTCTAAATTCATATACATATATAAGGCGTCGCGTCGTCCGCAACCCACTTAAGCTTGATTCAGTCCTTCGTCCACGATGTAGTCGTATACGTCTCAGGAACAGGGAAAGAAAGACGATGAAAAAGAGGAAGCAAGACCCGGCTGCGCCAAGGACAAGAATTACGACATGACACAATGCCTCCTGTCCTTTTTTTTTTTTCTCGTTTTAATTTTGCGCGCAAACTCAATTTCCATTTTTTCGTCGATTTCATCGTATAAGCTGCCCACCTCGCCGATCCGAGCAGGGCAGCGTGCCAGCGAGCGGACGCGCAAACTCGACTACGCGGTGCCAGCGGCCGGCGGAACGCGGCGGGCGACAGCTGCGACTGACCTTGCCCGCCTCGCTATCGGGTTCCGCGGGCCGCGCGAGATAAGAGCCGAGTCCCGTCGTCACCCTCGGAGACTCGCCCCGTGGACATCGGGCGCGCGAAACTGTGTGTGTGTGTATGCGACGCGCTTGTCGCCGGCGCAGATTAAACGCCTCCCTCACCTCTTTCCCTTAACCTCCACCCAGCGCTGACGCGGCGGTTTCGGTTAAAAAACGCTGACACACCGTCGCTTTGTTGTCGAAGCGGTACTCAAGGAAACAATTACATTGTAGAGTTTCCTGCAAAAAATTATTATGGTCGGCGACCAACCTAAGAAATGCAATAGCGAATAAAGCACCGCTTTCCAAATAGGTTTAGCTCGTCCACAAACGTCTTACCGTTTGCGGGTTACCGGAGCCGGTAAACCGGTGCGTCGTTGCTGTCGGTTTACCGGTTTACCGGTACAGGTATCAACGACGCTGGCAGTGACATCGTGTGGCGCTTAATCACAATGCCTTAGAAACGTTTATTGTGTTACACGACGGGTCTTGTCGGCAAAAGAACATTTGAAAAGGCAACGTGTTCCCGGTTACACCACTGCCGAAAATTTACAACAGCAGCTCAGTAGAATACACTTGGTTACTGCATTAAAAGCTCTGCATTTGTCTGGTTGAGCGTTGCGCCGTCGAGTGGCGCTATAAATCTGGCCGCTCACGTTTACGTCTCCGGTAGCCCGGTAATCCGCAAATGGTGAGAAAGTTTGGGCACAAGTTAAAACTACCTAATTTGTATAGCTATACGCCAGCCAATTAGGCTCGCTCGTTTCGGTGACGCCACTGCGGGAGCCTTGGGTGGAGCCACAGAAGTCAGGGGGAATGTTCTGTGAGCGAAGCATCTACTGTACTGTATACAGACGTCTGGATATGAGCTAGTTCGTAAGGCAACATTTATGAAGAGAACAACGCAAAAGACGGGAGACGCGATAGTGGCAAACGCACACACACGGAGGGCTGGCTTCAACCTTAAGTGTAGTTTTATGCGCTGTGCCCTACAGTGATGTTCTACTAGACCCTTAGGTTGTTTACAAGTACGGTGGGTCAGCCTGCATGAAAATGATGGGTATTATGTGGATTAGCCTAAACTTCGCCCTTCTGGCTTCAAACGACCTTGCAATTGACGAAATTCAACATAATATTGCGTTATAAGTGCAACGATTCCCAATGATTACGCATGTGGCCAGAGTGCTATTGGCTTCACGCATTTGGAAAAAATTATGACTGCTTGGAAATTGAGGCCAATAAAGGAACGTACACTCGTAAGCAAAAGTATAAGGACCAGGAATTGCGGGATAAAACTGATTTTCTCCTCCGCTTGTGAATGCAACTTGAAATGAAAGACTGCAGTCTAAACTTGGCATTGCGAATTGTGCACTCGTCAGTTCCCGTTTATGCGTGTCAATTACGAAGGAAGTCTGTTTTTTTTTCGGTGACCCTGTGTTCTGTATACCTTTGCTCACGGGTGTACATTAAAGGGACAGATAACCGCTCAGAACATGAATCGAGATAACCCCGCTGATGGAAATATTGACTATGGTACTGGTTAAAACGAACCATGTTTTTCTCATTAAACGTACATTTATATTTTTAATTCTTCACTAAAAGTCGCGTAATATGACCTTTGGCGCGCCCCGCGGCAAAAATATGAAGATGCATAAGCGGTCTACCACGTGACATTCTATTAGTGTACGCGGTTCCTGGTCTGTTTATTACTATTGAAATGCAGTACACTTTTTTCTGTTATAAGCTTTTTCTAACTTACAATAGTCCTTCGTTTGTAGCGAGATAGAAAAGTGGCGCTGCCTTCGCCTTCGTTTTCCGGTGAGTTGACTTGGCTCGTCTACAGACAGAATAGCGACACCTGGGGCCAGCCAGCCATAGCGTAGGCGTGTACTTGGGTAAAAACGCAGTACAAGTATAAGAGAGGTTTGCACGATAACGCAAACTTATTGTACCAGCTTCTTATTTTCAAAAGTTGTTAAAAAGGTCAAAATGCAGGTGGTTAACCACAGTTTCACTCACCCCTGTGAAAGCAGGATTATGGGGGGCTTTCACAATGTGCGAGGCGGACCATCGGCATCGCCCTCAGTTATCAGCGTTGCTGGAGGAGGGACTCTTATCTTTTTTAGAGGCTTATCAGATAGAAAAATTCGGCTGACAAAATATCCACGCGCTTTTTGAAGCAACCGCTGGAGGTGTAAACACTACCGAGGTTGAGCTTTTCGTTGCGCCATAAAAAACCTAGGTCCTAAAATATCGATTGCCAGTCCCTTTAAGCGTTATTTGCGCCTCATGAACGCACCAAGTCAAAAGCGCTAAAATTAGGCCAATTTATGTACTATCCCACCCATCCCATGGCAGCTTAATGATTCGCTGCGTCAGATATCCCTCTAGTAATTACAGTAGGAAACTCTATGGGTTACATCTCTGAGTCGCTCGCTACAGTCACTCTATATAAGGTCATGAACTTCTAGCCACATCCAAAGACGCCCCGATCTGTGTCGGTTGGTTTGCGATGCTATTCTGGACACCGTCAAATAATGTCCATATTGTCAGCTGTCATTTGCTCGCAGGGCTACTGCACTCTCTCTGATCGGCTCAAAAAAATACAAGCATGGCGGAATTCGACAACATGGCGCATTTTTACTTCGTCCATTATAGCAGCACCCTTGGTTTCTTGCGCTTAATGTCTTAAAGCATCACAAGGGCTTTGAGAGACACCCGTAGTGAAGGGCTCCGGATGAATTTTCACCAGCTGGGGTGTTTCTTAAGTGCACCCATAGCACGGCACTAGAGCATTTCTGCATTGAGTCCCCATCTAAATGAGGCTTCCACGACCGACGAGAATGGAGCCCGGGACTGAGTTCAGCAGGAGAAAGCCATAGACCCTGAGATACCATGGTATGTTTTTCTCAGGGTAAGGTGCATAAGCCGGTGTGATATGGAGGGTATGCAGGACGAAATCTCAGCCGCCATAATGTCGTACAGCTGGTGCGCGGTGGAAAGATTCGCGTTATCGTGGCCCGCTGTGTGTTATCTGCAACAGCGTTGTGCAAGCTGCGCGAGGGACAACAATATGGCACCCGTGGCGTCACGCGAAAGTACAATTCCGCGTTGTCTACTTATGGAAGCTAATCAGGGGAGAACCCGACTGCCCCCCCCCCCCCCCCCCCCCCATCAGCCAATCGGAGCAGGCAAGTTGGCGGACTCGACAGCACGTCAGAAATCGACAGAATAGAATCCCACACAGACTTTCATATTTAATCGATACAGGGAAACTGGCTGCTGCAATGATTCAACCATCATAGAGGAGTAATGGCTTTCTATACCCGTCGTGGTGGCGTAGTGACTTTGGTGTTGCGCTGCTGCTAAGCCCGAGGTTGCGGGATCGAATCCCGGCCGTGGCGGTCGCATATCTATGGGGGCGAAATGAAAAAAAAAAAAAAAAAAAAAAAACCTTGTACCGGGTGCACGTTAAGGAACCCCAGGTGGTCAAAATTGACCCGGAGTTCCCCACTACGGCGTGCCTCATAATCATATCGTGGTTTTGGCACTTCAAACCCCACAATTTAATTTTTTTGGTGACTGGTACAGTGGAAAGTGCTGCACATGGTTAAAGAGGAACGCATGAGTGATAGAGCACATGCGAATGTTTCCTTTCCGCAAGTGTGTATATATACAATTTCCCGTCTTTCCAATGAATTCACACAGGTTTAGCTCGCAGTTGCAGCTAGAGCATCAGCAAGCCGTGCATTTAAAACAGAGAACGGCACTCAAGAATTCGAACTCGTATGGATTGATGGAGAAGGCATATTGCATCTTCGTTTCATCGTCCCCAGTGGCTCAACCGTGATGTCCCCGTACTAACGTCCCAACGCTTCTTTTGATCGGCTAAAGTGTCCTAATTTCACGAACTGGTCATTTCGCAGCTCTGCGTACCGCCAAGCTTGCTCGCTTAAAACAAAACTGCCCACCACCACCACCACCACCACCACCACTGCGATTCGAACTCATGCCCCTGCATTAATGTGCACTTGGGCGCCGGACGCGTTAACCACTGCAGGTTAGCGCTTAACATTTGCGCCTGCAGCCAACCTACGCAAGGTTTTGGGCGCCAAACTAACTCTGGAGGCGGGCGTGTCTGTGCTCGTACTTGCGAGGCCGTAACGGGCAATATCGTAGCGGATGATGACGACATAGTGCGCATCGCAAAAAGAAGTTCCTGCGAATACCTCCCCTACTTGAGTCGGCTGCTGTCGCCCTGGAAAACTAGTGCTGCACCGGAAGCCGTACTTATTTTTAAAAGTATTCTATAAGAAGTACTTCGTGCCGTAAAGTAGTTACGTTGAAAGCGTATTGATCTTTTTGTTGATTAGCCTTTATGCATTTCTATTTTATGTGCGAGTAATGTCCGCGCCGCTTCGACTATGATCCAGCAGTAGCCCTTGAGCTGGATTAGTCGAAGCGGCGGACATTAGTCGTGCATAAAATAGAAATGCATATATAGAAATGCACCAATAAACTTGTATCGTTGTGTGCAAGCGCTCCCTTTCGGATACGTCCCTTTCTTTGTATTCGTCTGTTTTGGCGCTGCTTTGTCAAGTGTGATAAATGCGCTTTAGAAACGTTGAAGTAAGAACCGTGAAGATCATTACATAAGGCAGAAGGGCGAATTTCTAAATCATGCATGTGCCGCCGATCTCCTCACGTGTGCCGCGTTTTCTAAACGTCCATAATATATCAACGCATAAACATTTTTTCTTTCTCGGCATCCGTTGAGGCACGGATATTAGCACGCGTTAATAAGACTATCTATCTATCTATCTATCTATCTATCTATCTATCTATCTATCTATCTATCTATCTATCTATCTATCTATCTATCTATCTATCTATCTATCTATCTATCTATCTATCTATCTATCTATCTATCTATCTATCTATCTATCTATCTATCTATCTATCTATCTATCTATCTATCTATCTATCTATCTATCTATCTATCTATCTATCAAAACGTTTATTGTTGTCTATCCAGCCGCCCCGCGCCCAGAAGCAAAGACAGATGCCGGCAGAATCTGCGCATTTGAATCTGACGTAAAGATGCAAACTTTAATGCGCCCATACCTGTGCTAACCGAAGGCACGCAATTTCCCGCACATCAAAAGAATAGAAATAATAAAAATGAACAGAAAAGAAAGGGAACAGTCAGAGCGCTGAAAGCCACCGTATCGGGTGTCCGTAAGCGTACGCGTAGATGCCGATGATCGATAACAATTTGAATGCTTATATAACGGTCGTATCGTTTTACTTAGCCGCTGCGCGCTTGGCGCCTGAAGTACAGAGAAACACGCCGGGCAAGTGAAGAGAAAATGAAAAACCATTAGAGTCGTCTGGCGGGAGGCAGACATTGCGCAGACGTGGACTATCGACCGAGGCAAAGCTTTTTTTTTTTTTTTTTCTGTAGAGTCAAATATCTCGAACAAATGGGACCCGAGCGGGAATATTAATCAAAATCAGAATCAAAACGTTTCTCTTTGGGTGCTCGCGATGAGGTATTTCGTATTTATGTCAGGAGATCCGGCGTGCAGTACACTTTCCTGTGCAGAGTAATGCGAATTGGCCTTTCGTACATAATTCGTCAGCGATATTGTCGATCTTTTTTTTTTCTATTCGTTTTTGATTCGTCATGTTGGTGTTGAAGTGTATGTTAGGAGTTCTGTATCCTAGTTATGGCCATACAAGTATCTGTCGAAGAAGTCTGCAATTAGTTACCCCTCTTGTAGATGTTTGTTTTCGCTAACAATAAACGAGAAGTGAAGTTGAGTAGGACGTGTAACGCGTTGAAGTTTTAACACTTGGTGTGTTAGAGTAGCGGATTGGGTGTCAGGAGGCAGGGAAACCGGCAAGTGGCAGAATAATTAGGTTGAGGGACAGCATCGGGAAAAACTTGCCGACGTATAGAATGTGTACAAGTAACCCAGCAGCAGGAGGAAAAGGAAGTTGCTATAAAATAATTAAGAGGAAAGACCGCAGTAACGGTCTCACAGGGTAACCTTGGAGGTCGCCATATGCTGAAGGCGACAACAACAACAACTTGGAGGTCTTGGAGTGAGGCCCTTGTCCTGCATCGCGCTCAGGTCCACCATGATTACCGGGATGCTCATTAGGCTAATTACGATGATTATGGCCATGACGATGGCGTTGCTAATGCAAGTTAGATTGATAAATTACGCTTCTGGCACAGCAAACCGGTCAATTCTCGCCGTGAGCGGATGATCGCCATGCAAGAAAGGTATCCGAAAGCGAAGAGCTGATCACAATGGTCACGTCAAGGCTAGCTTCATGCTGGTCCATCTACGTTCCACCCGAAAATAAGCAGACTCAACTTGGCAAGTATTGCGTCCTTTTTTTTTTTGCTCATAAAAGAACCGAACACGCAGGAGTGCCGCTGAAATCTGCGATGTCAGCGTCACGTTTCCCTTTATGCGCGAGATTTGAGAAACAAAGCCTGTACTACATTTCCTGCGGTAATAAGGACACTTTTCTTTCGTAAGAAATGAAAATGGAGTGCTGAACGAATCGTCTACCAATGTAAATAGACTGAATACTTCTTTCGAGTTCATTCCAAATCAGCGCTGTAAGTGACAGTTGAACTTGCAACATGTATGCGGGGAGGGTTTCTGAGCGCCGACTGCAGCTTCGCTGCGCTCGCTCAAGCCAAATCGGGGCTACATATTCCCTCCAGCATCGGTACCTCGCATTTAGTAATTCATATATCGGCTGTGAGCAGGTGGCTTATATCGTCGACGTCACTGCGGGTTACATTTCGTGTTCCTTCGTTTCAGCAGACGTACAAACGTCGTCAGGAGCGTCAGGAACAATGACGTCAGTTCTGAGAGCACAGCACTAGTTGACAGCATACTGGTATAGGAAAGCTGCTGCGGAAGTGTGCACTGCCGCCAAAACAACGATTGCATTTTTAAGCAGACGTTCTCCAGACGCTTTCGCAGACGGCCTTACCCATATAGAAGTGTGACTGTTTCAGTATTGTTGCATGAAGTTCACGTGCGGCAGAGACACTCCCCGCTCACGCTGAATTAAGTTCGCGTAACAATGGAAGCGCTATTCGAGCTTGAGCTGTCGAACGCAGCAACGAATAAGAAAAGCGCGAAGTTTATCCTAACCAGCATGCGTTACGAACAAGCATTGGCTGGTGTTATTGCTTTGTTTTTTTTTTTTTTTTTTTTTTTTACAGGTAACGCTGCGCAACCCCGTTCATTCAACTCCCAGCCCACACACGGAAGGTCTAGCTTGATCTAAGGACTAAAACACAATCGAAACTTTGCTACTTTTTGTTAAAGTAGTTCTTCTTAGAAGCAGAAGGCTCGGCTGTTATAGACCGTCCGTCCGCTATATATATATACGGCGTCACCGCACACATTCCACAGCAATCGGTGGTGCTCGTGCAGAATCAAGATTGTGCAACACTCTTCGCGTCAGGCGGGCAATCTGATTAGACGCGTACCTCCCGCTATCAAATGGACGACAACATCCACGATATTTGGGATACAACAAGCGCGCCTTGCGTCATGTGGTCACTTGATAACAGCGATAATTGGGCTAGAGCAGTCACTGCCAGAAAAGAAGTGAAATGATATACGCTTGTCAATATCCATCGTTTTTTTTTGTCTGGCATTCGTTTGGGTCGTGATGTCATACCTGTTACGATGCAGACTATGAGCCCTACTTGTTGCTGCGCCACCTGGTGACACGAAATGACACAAAGAAACGACGAGACCTGATATAGCGTCATTCCCGATTGAGTCAATTGAGAGTGGACAATTCGCTTTTTTTAAAGGAAAGTGTCATCTTGCGCAGGCTTGTTTGAGCATCGTAATCAGACCATGCTTTAAAGGGAGAGAAATTGCCGAAAAAAAAAACAACCTTATTCCAAGACAAAACCAAAGCATTTATGTTCACTTCTACGCAGGACCACAGAGGTATTGGTATACCCACCGCGGTATAGCCTATTGATAATGGCTTTGCGCCACTGAGCTCGAGGCCCCTATAGTTCCATCTCGCTGGCGGCGGCCACATTTCAATGGAGGCGTAGTGCAAAAATGCTCGTGCAAATTGATTTAGGTGCACGGTAAAAAAACCCTAGGTGGTAAAAGTTCATCCAGAGTCTTCCAATACGGCGTGCCTGATAATCGGGTCGTGAATTTGGCACCTAAAACCCGACAATTAAATTTTGTTTTCAGACGCACTGCTGCCACAAAAGTCACTTGTTGACCTAGTATGCCTCTATTAACTCACTCGCCAATACTTCCAGTGCACACCATCGTGTTCACCAACTAACCCAAGTTTGTGCTCTATAGTGCCGTTGCGCAGTTATATGCTGGCAGCTTGCACTTATATAAACAAGCTTACTGTCGATGGGTCTATGAGGTGTAGACTGAACGCCTTGTTTGAGGAAAGCAATCGGAGTGAGGCGCTGTGCACGCAAGGCACTTTGTACGGCATAATGTGAAAAGAACATTGGGCTAAATATAGCGAGGAACTGATCTGGGCAGCGCTAAAGTAACGATGAACAGTTCATCAATAGCTTCTGCAAAGCCACTCGCAGTATAATCCATCACATAATGAATTCGATACACTCAAGGCCTGGTATTTCTGAGTGCTTTATAGGTCGCTTCCGTTCCGCACGCGTTCTGATTGTCTATTACAGACGGTGACAAAATATTACGCCACATTTACGAGCTGTACCTTCTTCCGGTCAGGAGGTTGCGCTAAATTGATGGCGAAAAGTACAAATTAAAGGGACGCAGATTACGTACATCGCTGACCGCGAAATTGATCCCGCTGCGACGAAAGAAACATTTATCTTCTTACCTTCGGAGAGGCGCGCGCGCGCGGAAGTGTGGTTGACAGTAAGGTGTGATCCACTCACACACGCTTTCCTGCTGGACTGAAACGCATCGACCGTCCTTGTTACGCCAAAATCGCACGTGGCAGCTGACGACTTCCGAGTAATTAAGAGTATACAACAGGTGTTCTACTTTGTTTCTCCCAGTTCGGGTTTAATTCAGTCTTAATATCATACGTTCCGGTCCGGGTGTACATCGAACCAATTACAGCACAGCTACACAGGCGCCCCGGTTGACGTCTACAAAGCAGAAAGCGGGAGATATACTAGGCAGAGGGGCGCGGGTGGAGTCTTTCAGAGCGCCTAATTCGTTCGAATTACCACCTGCCGTAACAAGGCGCTACACAAAACTACTACTTACAAGACACTTGTATACTGCTGGAGGGGCTTGTTCGGGCAGCCGCCAAAGTTTATACGCGGACAATCTACGATTTGAAAAGCTGGAGCGCATCCGCCTTTGAAGAGGGCTTCGCCGCAGTGGCATTAAAGCTACGAGACGCGAAAATGTACGGGTGCGTTGTTAAATTTTTAAGCGAGAGAAAAACGCGCTAAGTAGGGCCAGGGCTTTTCCCTTGCTGAAACCGCCAATAGGAGTCACGGAGGTGTGTGGTCTTAACGCTCTTAACGCTCTAACGCTCTTAACGCTCTAAACTGCCGGTGAGGACAACAGGAACGATGACGACAGGAAAGACAAGAAGAATGACGTCAACAAGCAGGCGTGGGATGCCTTGCGTGTGGTGTACGCGTTACAGAGGTGCGGCTACAGCGACGATTCCTTTGCCGCGCTTTGTGTGGCCAATGAGCGCCGAGAGAGGGCGCGTGCTAATCAGCGACCGAGATTGCGCGTTCGATAAGCCGACCGGTTGTCGCAAACAACGAAATGCAGCAGTTCGTCAGCCGACGGGGGACGGGAGCCGGCGTAAACGCGCGCACTGCCTGCCATCCGTAAAAAAAGGTCCGACGTAGGAAAACCTGTTGTTCATCGCGATTCATTTGTGCGCGTTCAAAAAAAGAAAACACATCTGTTTTCTCATTTGCATATACTTATAGTGCACCATCCACGGTTGAGCACTTAATTACTATTTCAGCACAGATTTTACAGTCCAGATTTAGAACGAACGCCCCGAAAACCATATATACTCTTTCTTCAATATTTGTCTACCGTATCAGTCGACTAAATTTAGAAAGTATATTTTCGAAGGAATGTTGTAAATGTATGGGCCTGAATACGGGATAAGAGTTATCGCCGACCGCGAACCATGCAACGTATACAGACTTCGGCTATAGGATATTGGCTCACGCACCTCCGTGGCTTATTTGCATATGCCTGCGTTAGTGTGCGGCAGGGAAAACTGGGCTGACAACTAGCTATAGAGCCGTAAGTTGAACGTCTCATCGCCTGTCAGTGCAACTGTACCTGAAGGCGCGCCGCAAGGCAAGGCGAGTCCCGGACAGCTTCGTTTAGCGGAATACCCGAGGGAGGGCGTTCGAACACGGCGCGCGCTTAGAAGGTTGCGGAGTAACACCAGAGCGCCCTCGGTGTAACCTTGACCGGGTGCGGAGATAACGCTAAGCGCGGTGGTATATTTTTGGCCGATGTTGTGAAACGAGGATGGGGCACTGTATAGACAGACTGGTCACAGGCTTGTGAGGTTTGCGGAGGATGGACGCGATATGTAAGTTTCGGGCTAACTGACCGGCGTATTGTAGCCGTAATGGCACCATATAATCGGTGCTGGTGAACGTTCATGGAGGAGGGCACGTCATGACGTATTGTCTGCTGCCGTCCATCCATAACAATATGTTCCCATAGCTGGGGCGTTGCACAGAGCGCTTCGCGACAGTGACCACTGCAGTACGGCCCGGGTCACTCTTGCACTTCGAAAACTCAAACATTCACTTGGGCGGAAACACCGTTTTTCGAGAAATGCGGGCTTGCCGATGCCGATTTGAACACCAAGCGTTCTCCTGCTTCTGAAAGTGAAAAGAATAGAAAGCATTGAAAGTGCGAGTAGCGTTATTTGAGTATCACTGTGAATGTGTTTAATCATGTGTATGATCCTGTCGGGTCCAGGTGCAGAGCTCCGACAGGCAGTCAAGGAGGCTCTCAATTCGGCGATGTTAAATGGCATGTTATAGGGTTCATTCTGTCTGCATTTACGGTCAATAGCCTTGCGTTCTGCGATTTGTTTGTGCTTAAGGAATGCGTCAGATAATTATTCGAACTGGACACGCGCTCGAAGTGTTCGCCAAGAGCGTCAGCTTGGTCTTCCAAGCTGTTCGCTTCGTCGTTCACTAGCGGCAACGGATGGATTTCTTTTCCTTTAGCCTCATTAGCCTGTCCCATACTTTTGCCTCTTGAGTATACGAATTGATACCTGAGAGAACCTCTCCCAACTTGCCCTCTTGGCCTGTCTTCGCGTCCTTCTTCCCTGGGACTAACATGTTTAAATTCTGTTAGGTTTTCAGCCGTAGGACATTTACGTAGTTTGCCCCAAGCTTTATTTTGTTTCCTTCGTGCCTGTCTACAATCGTTATTCCACCAGGGGACCCGTCTTTTGAATGAAGTGCCACTTGTTTGAGGAATGAACTTCTCAGCGGCGTCAATGATAAAAGCAGTAAAATGTGATATGGCATGATCTATAGTAAAATTGTTTATAAAATCTCGTGATAAGTACGTGTACGTGGAAAGCATTCCCAGTCAGCTGAGGCCAGTTTCCAGCGAGGGACATGGGGAAGAGAGTCATGTTCGGTTACTAAGTTTAGGGTTACTGGGAAATGATCACTTCCGAATGGTTTTTTTACATGCCAATCTAAATCAGGGAAAAGTGAGGCAGAGCCAATTGACAGGTCTATTGATGAATATGAACTATGATGGATATTGTAATATGTTGGTTCCTTCTTATTGAACAGGCACGCACCGGAGTTAACAAGGAAGTTTCGATGAGCCGACCTCTCGCGTCGCATCGCGAGTCTCCCCAAAGAGTATGATGAGCATTAAAATCACAGTGATAATGTAGGGTTCTGGGAGCTGGTCGATGAGGCTGTAAAATTCCGTTTTAGTGAGGTGATGGTTGGGTGGTATGTAAATGGAGCAAATGGTTATAAGCTTGTTGATAAAATTGCTCGCACGGTACAGCCTCGAGAGGCGTGTGTAGGGCAAACTGTTGGCAGGCAATAGACTATTTACAACTATGGCTACACCTCCGGACGAGGCAGAAGCGTTGTCACGATCTTTACGAAAAATCGCACATTGCTTCAGAAAATTGGACTGTGTAGACTTTAAGTGCGTTTCTTGGACACACAGCACCTTCGGATTAAATTTATGTATGAGTTCTGTGATGTCGTCGAGGTTACGAAGTAATCCTCTGACGTTCCACTGTAGTATCTGTGTGTTCATGTTGCAGACAATGCTTGTGCTGTGTGTCTCGTGTGAAAACACTAACTTAACTTACAGAGCCCTTGTCGGGCCCTGTGATGCGGGCTTTTTCTTTTTTGGAGCGGTCGAGAGATTCTCGCCGCTCCTTTGGCGCTGGCTGCGCCGACTGGCTGGAAGATGTGTCCATCGGCTCTTGCGGAGCGCTGGACACCCGCTCTTGAGAACGGTTTGTTCGGTGAAGGCCTCGTCTCGAGGGACGAGACCTTGGAGGCCACCAGCCGGAGGTGGATGGCCCCTTCTGCTGGGGTGGCGGAGCAGCGCTAGCTGCAGTCGCCGAGGGGGCAGATGGCTTCACCGCCGGCTCACTACGCATGGGCCGGACAGCAGCCGGAAGCCGCTGCGACGCTGCCCCCTGACGCGTCACATCGGCAAAGCTGGTTTTAGACAGGTAGGTAACCCGCCTTCGTGCCTCTTTGAAAGTTATTTTTCTTTTACCTTAATTGTCACTATTTCCTTTTCTTTTTTCCAAGATGGGCACGACCGCGAGTATGCGGCGTGCTCCCCATCACAGTTAACACAATGTAGAGAACCTTCACAAGACTCGGAGGAGTGTTCGTGAGCACTGCATTTCGCACAGGTTTGGCGGCCTCGGCAGTTCTGCGAACTATGGCCGAACCGCTGGCATTTGAAACATCGAAGGGGATTTGGCACGTATGGCCTAACACGGAGCTTGATGTACCCGGCCTCGATGGACTCGGGCAGGACACTTGAGTTGAAAGTAATTAGGTGTTTGGTCAGGAGTTCTTTGCCATCTCGCCTCATTTTAATCCGTTTAACATTGATGACATTCTGATCACTGAAACCCTCAAGGAGTCAGCCTCACTCAGCTGCAACAGGTCATCATCTGAGACAACGCCACGGGTGGTATTCATAGTACGGTGTGGGGTTACTGTTAATTGGGCATCTCCAAATGACACTAGATTGGGCAGTTTCTCGTATTGTTTGAGATCACGGAGTTCCAAGAGGAGATCCCCGCTTGCCATCCTGGATGCTTTGTAGCCTATTCCAAAAATATCAGTCAAAGACTTTGAGACAAGAAAGGTGAAATTGTACGTACTGATGTGTCTGACTTTTCAGAGTAAATGACATAGAATCGAGGGAAGTTCTGTATTTAGCGTCCAAAAAAAACTGGAAGACATCTTCGGTGCGCCCTCTTTTCAGACGGCGATCAGGGAGTGGCGGGAATTGTTCAGCCATAGGTATAAAATTTTTCGGCAGCGACGCCAGCCACCCACCATGGAGCCCAACGAGGGAACGCCGCATGACCTGGAAAAGACAGGTCCTGCAAACGCCAGCTATACGCCACTACTATAACCAAATATGTACAGCCAAGGTTGGTTGCACCACACAAGGTTAGCCCTCGCTGCCTGGAAAGTCGCAAGTAAATAGAAGAGAGGAGAAGACAGGAAAGATTGAAAAAATGAGAGAGAAAGACGAAGATTGAAGAGAAGGATAGGAAAAGGCAACTACCGATTTCCCCGGGTGGGCCAGTCCCAGGGGTGCCGTCTACGTGAAGCCGAGGCCAAAGGGGTGTGTTGCCTCCGCCGGGGGGCCGTAAAGGTCCAAACACCGGAATTGGCTCAACCCCAGGATCCCCTTTTCCCTGGACACGGCTAAGCCGCGCACGGTTAGACGCGGGAGGGGCCAACCCTCGTGTGCTCGGGTCCGTGGTGTCGCAACACACCAAACGCCTGCTGACGCAGACGCCCCTGCGGGCTATCAATTTCGTTGATCGCTTAGCTATGTATCGGGACGGTGGAAGACTCTATTGTACATATATCGAGAAATCCAGCAAGCGATACCAGTGCATCATTCTGTGTATCTGCACAGCGCAATCACACTGGCATAGACGTCGTACTTAAATATACACAACATAAAGTGCCTCTTAGGCGACCTACAGTATCGCACGTTTACTGTGACAAGACAATGTCATATAATGTGTACAGGAATGCAGCATCATTGCATGGCGCTCGCTGTGCTTTTTGTATGCCATTCTCAATTTTGTTGGTCGCTTAGCTATGTATCGGGACGGTGGAAGACTCTATTGTACATATATCGAGAAATGCCGCAAGCGATACCAGTGCATCATTCTGTGTATCTACACAGCACACTCACACTGGCATAGACGTCGTACGTAAATATACACAACATAAGTGCCTCTTAGGTGACCCACAGTATCGCACGTTTACTGTGACAAGACAATGTCATATAATGTTTAATAGGAATTTCGCAGCATCGTTGCAGGGTGCTCGCTGTGCGTTTTTGTATCCGATTATCAATTTCGTTGATCGCTTAGCTACG
The DNA here is from genome assembly GCF_013339745.2 of Dermacentor silvarum. Lineage (NCBI taxonomy): Eukaryota > Metazoa > Arthropoda > Arachnida > Ixodida > Ixodidae > Dermacentor > Dermacentor silvarum. The sequence goes on along the minus strand of NC_051160.1, from coordinate 30,433,657 downwards.
TATCGGGACGGTGGAAGACTCTATTGTACATATATCGAGAAATCCAGCAAGTGATACCAGTGCATCATCTGTCTATCTGCACAGCGCACTCACACTGGCATAGACGTCGTACGTAAATATACACAAAATAAAGTGCATCTTAGGCGACCTACAGTATCGCACGTTTACTGTGACAAGACAATGTCATATAATGTTATAATGCGGGAATGCAGCATCGTTGCAGGGCGCTCGCTGTGCTTTTTTCTATCCGATTCTCAATTTCGTTGATCGCTTAGCTACGTATCGGGACGGTGGAAGACTGTATTTCACATATATCGAGAAATTCAGCAAGCGATACCAGTGCATCATTCTGTGTATCTGCACAGCGCACTCACACTGGCATAGATGTCGTACGTAAATATACACAACATAAAGATGCCTCTTAGGCGACCTACAGTATCGCACGTTTACTGTGACAAGACAATGTCATATAATGTATAATAGGAATGCAGCATCGTTGCAGGGCGCTCGCTGTGCTTTTTTGTATCCGATTCTCAATTTCGTTGATCGCTTAGCTACGTATCGGGACGGTGGAAGACTGTATAGTACATATATCGAGAAATTCAGCAAGCGATACCAGTGCATCATTCTGTGTATCTGCGCAGCGCACTCACACTGGCATAGACGTCGTACGTAAATATACACAACATAAAGTGCCTCTTAGGCGACCTACAGTATCGCACGTTTACTGTGACAAGACAATGTCATATAATGTTTAATTGGAATGCAACATCGTTGCAGGGCGCTCGCTGTGCTTTCTTGTATCCGATTCTCAATTTCGTTGATCGCTTAGCTACGTATCGGGACGGTGGAAGAGTGTATTGTACATATATCGAGAAATTCAGCAAGCGATACCAGTGCATCATTCTGTGTATCTGCACAGTGCACTCACACTGGCATAGCCGTCGTACTTAAATATACACAACATAAAGTGCCTCTTACGCCACCTACAGTATCGCACGTTTACTGTGACAAGACAATGTCATATAATGCTTAATGGAAAGCAGCATCGTTGCAGGGCGCTCGCTGTGCTTTTTCGTATCCGATTATCAATTTCGTTGATCGCTTAGCTACGTATCGGGACGGTGGAAGACTGTATTGTACATATATCGAGAAATTCAGCAAGCGATACCAGTGCATCATTCTGTGTATCTGCACAGCGCACCAACACTGGCATAGACGTCGTACGTAAATATACACAACAAAAGTGCCTCTTAGGCGACCTACAGTACGACGCTTCTGTGCACAAGATGTCCATAATTTGCCTCAGACCGCTTCGATGTAAGTTGCTGTATCGGTCAATTATGCTTTAAGTACACTGTAAAAAAAATTGCTTTGGTTTTACGGCAAATCTGCTGGTAATTTGTGACCGAACACTTTCCGTAAGTAAAGAACGGTCATTTCCGTAGAACGGACAACCGTAAAAATAGACCGTATTACAAAATACGAGTGCTTACATATTCAGAAAACGGAAGACTCTGTATGCTGAATCGTATGGCTCGACCGTTAATGTACAGGTGCTTTCCGTATTCAGAAAACGGAAGGCACTGTATGTTGAATCTGTAGTATACGGTCCAACCGTTAAAATACAGGTGTTTTCGTATCCAGAAAACGAAAGGCTTCGTATGCTGAATCTGTACTATACGGTCCAACCGTTAAAATACAGGTGTTTCCGTATCCAGAAAACGAAAGACTCTGTATGCTGAATCTGTACTATACGGTCCAACCGTTAACATACAGGTGTTTCCGTACTCAGAAATAAAAAGGCTCCGTATGCAAAATCTGTACTATACGGTCCAATCGTTAAAATACAGGTGTTTTCTGTATTACGTTTTACAGAGCATATTGATTGTTTAGAGAATGTACTATCGGGGACAGAAGTGCCCAAAATGTGCGAATGTCGACCGAATTTTATTGGTGCACTTTCTGCTGGGATCAGCCATGCTAACATTTGCATTCGGAAAGTGGTCTGCAATGCAGATGATAGCGGCTGATAGTGCAGAGATGCAATTTGGTCGACACTCGCACGTCCTGGGCACTTTTGTCCCCGATAGTACATCCTTTAATGCAAATGTCATGAATACAGCTCATCGCAGAAGCAGCAGGTCGCTATGGAGAAAACTGTCTAGCCAACACATTGAAATAGCTCAAAAGATCAAACACTTTGCCTTTTGTGATATGAATGAATTGCACAACATATATACAAATAAGTGCAAAATTTTATTCGTCAAGTACTTTAGATCACAGAAGCAATTTTATTTTCTTCGAGCACTCGTCTTGCACTGTTTCCTGGTGAAAGCTGTTCCCACATGCCTTGCAAGGATAAACTTGCTGCTGTTAGGAGAAACAAATAATATGAATTTCCATCCTAAACGAAGTGACAACAAAAGACAATCACAGAACACAACAAAGCGGTAACTGAAGTATTAAAAAACCATGAACTTGGTTCAACATTGTCAGAACAAGGAATGTTGCTGTAGCCAACATTTCGACAGATACGTGTCATCAGGGCAGCAACTGTTTTCCTTGGCAGCGGTTTTGGATGTGCATAGCTCACTCGCCCCTACCCTTATCTGGTGCATATAGTAGGTCAAGAGAAACCAAAGTGTTAAAATAAAGGTAGGAACGGTGTGTTTCGCAGTGATTGTGATGGAGTGTGTAGGGGCACTCCGTAAGTTGTTACGTAAGTAACAACTTACAGTAGTAGTAAGTTGTTACTTACGTAAGTTATAAGTAGGGATGACCTAAACAGAAAACGATCTGTAGACCTAGTAGACCTATTCTTCCCAGAAATCAACATAGGAATTAAAATAAACTGTTTGGATATTTGGCGAAAAAAAAGCAATGAAGAATTAGGCAAAATAAACTTTGCAACATGATGTGTCTGGTTAAGATCAGTGGAAATGGCAAATGAAGGTACGTTATCAATAAACATTTAATCAAGATCCCATAAAGAAAAAAAGATATTGGTCAAATATTAAATAAGCAAGGACAACAAATTAAACTGGGTATGACCATAAATAGTAAAGAACAGCCTGCGAAAAAAATGGGACGGGAAATGATAACAAGGTGCAAGATAGAGAAAAGTTTAGCGTTGTTTACTGTATGTTCATGCCACTACTGACGACTTGAAGTTTCAGTCTTCCTGCTGAAGCTGTACTACTTGGATAAGGAAATGAGTCACTTTGCAGACAAGTCTACGTTCAGATTCTGTTCAAATCTTCAATGTAACTTTATGGAAGAAAATATTATGGACAGTCCTACTGGATGGGCATTCATTCAGCAGTACCATCCACAGGTATTAGCTTAAAATTTATTTGTCTCACTGGACCTTAGCTCTTGGGAAATCATTAGCTGTTTTTTTTTATCACAGATGCCTTCAAGTTATATCGGTTGGCAGGAGTGCTAGCAAACAACATTATACTTGTTGCCGCAGTCAAAAGTGATATTTGGTAACAATGAGTAAAAGAAGCAAACAGCATTCTAAATACTGATTCAAGTCAACCGAAAAAGCTGCTAAAATGAATGTACCCTGGCCCCCAATACACAATAATTACACATCACATTGATGCTCATCGTGTCGATCATGCTATTAGAACACTAGGCATCAAGTGAGGAGAATAAGGAGATCAAAAAAATTAAATTATGGGGTTTTACGTGCCAAAACCACGATCTGATTATGAGGCACGCCATAGTGGGGGATCCGGAAATTTTGACCACCTGGGATTCTTTAACGTGCACCTCAATCTAAGTACACGGGTGTTTTCGCATTTTGACCCCATCGAAAATAAGGGGATGGGCACATCCTTTTTTTTCGCACATTAAGTGTGCTTCGCATTAATGTTGCCTTCCAACTCCGAAGGGAGCAGTTTGCGAGATGGTGACCGACACATAAGAAAACTCATGACATTCTGTGCAGCAGAACATCACGCGCAAATACACTTTTTCCTGCAAAATGACATCCTGTAGTCAAACCTTGTGCACATGTGCCAACCTTAGAATTTGAAAAACACCACAGTGGAAGACACAAAGTGTTAACCTTGCTGACGAATACTAAAATTATTTGATTATTCATTCAAGATTCGCAGACTTTGCTCTCTACGGGTGCTGTAAACAGGCACCCTGCTTTTGCAGTTGTACCAACAATGATCTGTAGAGCAAATGAGGAGAAATGGTTATGAAGTTTACGCAGGAGTATACGCCGCAAATGACAATCCACTTCACATTTTAATCTGGTGGAGGATGCGTACTCTAAAATAGAAGAAACTAGTGTACCCTAAAGATTGCTGTGGCCGATGCCTGTGCACTAGCAGGTACACATAACATGGCAGTTGCAATTATATTTCTACAAGCTATAGTTACTGCAAGCTACTGCCAGTGTACTGGTCCACAGCTGTAATACATTTAGGGCAATTTAAAACTCTCTAATGAATTTATCTCATATGACAGAATTGGAATGCAATATCTTGCAAATAAGTGATGCTCTATGTGTCGTCCCATACAATGAAACACCTTTGAAAAACCTGAATAGCCACCTGGGCCGTGACGAGAGGTGAAGTGTATTCTGTGTAAACTAGTACAGCTGCATAGTGTAAAGCTCTGGAGAGTGCATTTAGTAACAGCTGTGAAGCTTTTTTCTTTTTTTTAAACTGCGCACAGTAAAAACCTCTAGCAGTTTTGAAAAACTCTTTTTATTAAAAAAAATTTCTGCGCGCAAACGAACAAGGACGGAGAACCATTTGCTTAAGAACCCACAGATCTGCTCAATCCAATCAACAGGACACATCAATAGCACATATAACAACACGTGTGATAAAAATGCCACGGATCAGCGCGACCCCGTCAACATAAAAACAGCAATGCACATAAAACGAGCACTTACGATGAAACTATGTTAAAGATAAGATGACAGGAGTGAATTCTCTTTATCTAGCAATGAAACAGAAGGATGACTGATGCATTTTTACTTTAGTTTTGCAATTCAGTGCACTTCCACAATTTCTCTCGCGGTTTGATTTCGTTGCCTAAACAATGTGCCGGTGCTTCTAAGACAAGGTGAGCACGCATGTTCTTGACAATGCATGGCCAAATGCTTACTAGGGCCACCTTTCAGACTGGACAAGTGTTCCCTTAGTCTCGTGTTAATGCATCTTGCAGTGTGCGCTACGTACACATGACCACATGTCATAGGAACCTGATATTCAACATTCTTTCTTTGCATCACCCTTACTTTCGAACTTACTTTTTACCCTAGAACACACATTACCTCTTGTTTTTAGCCGAAAACACCACTTTTACTTCGTAACTCCCAGCCACCTTTTCAAGTCTGTGTGAAAGGCCATGCACATATGGAATCACTGAAACCTTGGAAGCTAATTCTTTCTGCCTTTGATTTTTTGTGCATAGTTCTTTATCCTGTTTAAGTTTTTTCATTAGTCTAGCGCATGACGCCAGCATCACAGCGAGCACGTACCCGGCTTCTCTCAACTGATCAACTTGCTCAAGAAAAGCAATGTTTACAGTGCGGTAACACGACTTCAACAATGCTGACCTGAAATGACTGTGCCATTCTTCACAAGCCTGGAATTGCTTGAGGCATAGTTCATGTAGCTTGTTAACAAGAAACTGTAGCTTCTTATCTACCTGTACTTGCAAAGTAAAATTTAAGCCTTTGCCTAGAGAGTCAAAGGCTTCTACTACTATTGAAGGCTTGACTTTCACTTCGGAAGTACCGGTACATAACAAGCTACCAGTTCCTTTATGTCAAGTTAAAAATTCTACCAGAGCATGTGTGTTGGTCATTCACGCCCCGAGCTGGAAAACCGCTAATGAACTATGCCTCAAACCATTCCAGGCTTGTGAAGAATGGCATAGTCATTTCATGTTGCTGGTCAGCATTGTAGAAGTCATGTTACCGCACAGTAAACATAGCCTTTCTTGAGCAAGTTGATCGGTTGAGAGAGGCCGGGTACCTGCTCGCTGTGATGCTGGCGTCATGTGCTAGACTAATGAAAAACAGGATAAAGAACTATGCACAAAAAATCAAAGGAAGAAAGAATTAGCTTCCAAGGTTTCAGTGATTCCGTATGTGCATGGCCTTTCACACAGACTCAAAAAGGTGGCTGGGAGTTACGAAGTAAAAGTGGTGTTTTCGGCTAAAAACAAGAGGTAATGTGTGTTCTAGGGTAAAAAGTAAGTTCGAAAGTAAGGGTGATGCAAAGAAAGAATGTTGTAATAAACATCCGCATAAGAACCAATTTCTTGATTGTGCGAAGAATGTTGAATATCAGGTTCGTATGACATGTGGTCATGTGTACGTAGGGCAGACTGCAAGATGCGTTAACACGAGACTAAGGGAACACTTGTCCAGTCTGAAAGGTGGCCCTAGTAAGCATTTGGCTATGCTTTGTCAAGAACATGCGTGCTCACCTTGACTTAGAAGCACCGGCATATTGTTTAGGCATCGAAATCAAACCGCGAGAGAAATTGTGGAAGCGCACTGCATTGCAAAACTAAAGGAAAAATGCATCAGTCATCCTTCTGTTTCACTGCTAGATTCGCTCCTTTCTTTTCATCTTAAGTGCTTGTTTTATGCGCATTGCTGTTTTTATGTTGACCGGGTCGCGCTTATCCGTGGCATTTTTATCACAAGTGTTGTTATATACGCTAATGATGTGTTCTGTTGACTGGATAGCACAGATCTGTGGGTTCTTAAGTAAATGGTTCTTCGAAAATAAAACCAGTTGTTAGAACGCGATCGTGCTTGTGTTGCTCCTTTTCTTCGTCCTTGTTTGTTTATGCACAAAATATTTTTTTAATGAATCTGTTCCACTTAGGCCGACTCGCAGTTTTGCTTCCTTTTTTTAAAAGTAATGACACGTATGGCTATCACATACATGTACAGTATGACCTTCATTCCCAAAGTGAACAGCACTACCCTATGCGTCAGGTGCCTTGTTTCACACATTCTCCCAAACATTATTAGCGCGGGATGCTGAGGTTGGCAGGGAAACAGATTTATGAAGCAATATAAAGGATGAAGTACTCAGCTCTTAATGTTTTCTTTGCTGTTTAAGCATCGTTGGGTCTTATAGTAAGAAAATACGGAATACAACATGCATAATTCACGACGCAACCCCTTTGGAAGTATTTAGTAGTCTGAATTATTATGGATTGCATATTTAGATTAGAAGAAGGATTTCATTCCACTGCAAGAATGGCATCATCCGAATAATTCTTGCGTTTGGTGCTATATTTACTTTTATTTCAGTTGGAATGTAGATGCATCGACAGCGATATCACTTGACATGTCTTCAATTGACTGTTTCTCCAACTTAAGCAAACTCATATTCTGAAATGACCTTGTAGATGATACCAAGAACTTGCTCAGCAGGAGTATGTCTAACATTCACGAGATCTGAGGCTCTTGAACGCATATCTAAGAAAGCCTGGGGTGCATGCTGACCTCTCATTTAATCAGCAAGTTTCTGGAAATCATCTATAAGTTTTCTTGTGATGAATGTAAATTTGCTTGTACGGGAGAAACATGGAACTTGAACAGGTGAATTACGCAGCATAAGAATGATCTCAGCAAGAAGCAGGCATCAAGAAACATTGTCACTCAACACGCATAAACCGTCAGATAAAAGAATTATTGGGATGATTTAAAATTCTGGTAGTGGAATGAAATCTGTTTTCTAATCTATATCTAAATTCCTTGATTATTCAGCGTACTACCACTACCTTTGCCAGAAACATTCATAGTCATTATCCTACCTATGCCAAATTATTCCGACCAATATTCAAGCCTTCATAAGCTTTTTTTTTCACTGCCAATTCTCTGAGGGAGAAGAGGTGTCCTATTTCTCTCTACCTATTTCTCGTTCACTGTTCACTCTCGAACTGCATTAAGCTTAAGCAGGTTCTATGCTTAAAGCTGTGTTTCCCTTTCCATCTGCCATCTTTGACCCACCTGGTTAGCTAAGTAGGTAGAAAAACTGCAGAAGAGAGGTGGTGGCGCTGAGTTGGACTTGAGCCCCAAGGAACCTTTGCACGGTGGCTCGACGAGCAACTGCTTGTGGCATGGAGTGGCTCAAGCTGTGATGAGTTCACTTTGTAAAACCCAGCTGGTTACTGCTGGCCCGTCTTTGCCAAAACAGGAATGAACGTTGGCAGTCTGCAGTCTCGGTTTCTTCCTTGAGGGCCATGGCCATGTAAAGAAACCTTGTCTCGACAGGCTGCATAAAAAAGGATAATTTTCTGAGCTAAGTCTTTTTTCCTAAAAGAACACATTTAAGTTGTATTTGTAACTTTGCGACACTTTCCGGGTGATGCCAGCTGTACTTCATTGCACAATACCACAATCATGACTGAGCTGTGGCCATTCTGAATACAGCTTGCAACACGTGACAGGACCATATATACAAATGCAACCAAAATAGTAAACATTTGTTGTAGCTTCTGTATATGGCACTATTCGAATGAGACATTTGTAGCACTCTTCTCAGCTCAGTAAACTTATTTCTAGTTATTTTACTTTTCTTGAGGAAATTGCCATGAGCTTCTCTTGAAAAGTAAGTAAACATTCTTGCTTCAGTTTATTCTTCAAATTCTTGCATCACGAAATTCTTGCATCACGAATGGATATCAGGAACCCATTTAACCACAGGCAGAGCTCCATATGTTTAAAAACATTATAAATCAAAGTACAATATCACAATTCTCATAATAGTGTCATGCTAGTATTATTGGTGGCTATGGCTGCTTCAAGCAATTATTTTGCATTAAGGTGGAAACAGTTATCAAATTAAATTGTTTGCAGCAAGGGTGTACAATCCACAAAATCAATCAAAAAGGTCACGTTGTGTTCACTATTCAAACGTTTAGGATAGGTTACATACAACAGCTAATAAAGAATACAAACTTGAAAATCTCAACTGAAGAAGAAACCAGTTTTCGAATATGGAGAAAAATGCCAGCAGCTCATGTTGAGGACACCCTTACTATGTACTCCAAGCGAAGAATGTTGTTACAGCAATGCTTGAACACTATATGAATGTAACAATCAACAACCTTAAGCAGAATCTTAACACCACTAAACAAATCATGCTTCGAAGATTCCTGATCCGAAATTCTCAACAAATTGTTCTGGTGTTGTATGTGTTAAGCTTGTTGTGCATTCTAAAATGCAAGCTCACATCTACAATTTCTCTAAAGGCAGCTTTCTCAAGATAGGTATGACGTGCAGATAAAGTGGATAATGCATGACATCATGAACACTCTGATGTGTTTACCAGTGGGCTCACTCTTGCAGCCATGAAATTATGAGATGCAGACACATTTTACATTGAAACCGGTTTTGTGGAGTACTGCATGCTTCCCAGGCTTCTCCAGTTGTGAGAGCCGTCTCCCCTACACAAATGAGTGATGAGGAATAAAAAAGAATTTCAACATGCAACAATATGTCGGTCATTTGCTAGTATCCAGCAGGCTTTTTGACTCCTAGCTTGCCTCACACAAATCTACCATGCACAGTATTTGCTTTGCCCAAGCATCACCCACTTTACGATGCAATGTGTACAGAGCCCTTGCCCTTAGTTTTTCTGCTTTGGAAACAGTTACCGTGTGTTCAGCTGGCGTGGAGAAAGGGGACATAAAATACTATGCGCACCACTGATCTCTACTATATTTTGCTGGATGCCGCTTCGCTGCCCACAGAGCCAGGCGTAGATGAAGCCAGCGGAAATGCAGTGTCGTGCAGCGGCTTGTCCCAAAAGTAGGGCATACGCTGCACTTACTAGTGTGTGCCGTCGCATAATATTGCTGCCGTAAAAATTTTTCTTCATGGTTTTCCACATCTAGGCGATGTCTCCACATGTCTGGTGAGAGCTTTTACGACGTTCTGAACCCGCACGTGATAAGTTTTTCTTACAGAAAGCATTTTCTGATTCACGTGTTGTCAGCACGCGCCACTGATGTTAGCAATGCTGTCAGTGCTGTGATGGAAAATTCTGGACGTCTTCTCGAAATACTTCTCTGGACTGCTTCGGTAGCTTACGGCACAAAGGGCAAGCACTATAGCAGAAGAAATGCCGCACTCCCGTGCAGGTGAAATGCCACAGCAAAGTCGTGAAGTACCAACTTCTGGGACAAGGTTGGCTTCAGTCGAAGGCACTCAATGCGCTATCCAGCCCCCTACAGTAGAGCTCAGTGGTGTGCAACCTTTTATACTAGCTTTGCTTTCTAGTCGGAACATTGGAAACAGCTCCCACCTTACTTTTCTCAACCTGTGACATGCGAACCAAAAGTCGCATCACTGTATTGATTCTATGGCTTTAGTTTTCGAAGCGAACTGCCTGCATATTCTAGCATGTTGTTAAAAAATATAGTTAGCAAATTTTTACTGCTACAAGACAGGTTAGTTGGCTGATAGAAATGTGAAACATGTTACCAGCGCTCTGATAGGATGCAAGAAGCAGAATAGAAATTTACTTGGCACAGGGGCTACAGCAGGCAAGTATGGTTACTGTATGCTCTAGTGTTGTTTCAAGTAAAAGTTAAGTTTTTATGCTGTATTTCTACTTATTCTGAACCATCAAACTGCACAATCAATGTTCCAAGATTATACACTCTTGGCGTTTGATTGCCCATGTCATTTATTTCCTATGAACACAGGCAGTAATCCCTCTATAATAAGCAAAATGAGTTATAAAAGGAAAAGCCGTGATATTATTCCACAATTGCCGAGGGCAGAAGTAATGGCTGATAGCACTTAATTGAAGCTACATAAATATTCAGTTTTCTCACAGCTTGTTCAGCAAGTAATAAAGAGGTATGCTGTACACCTTTACATGACCAATGCAATCTGGTGAGAGACTGTGCACTGAGTCTGCTTGGTTGTGTTTGGCAGTTTGACTTTGGTATTTTGCTATACATAATTCCTTGGGTACTCGTAGCTTACTTGCGATAAAATGGAACTTGGAGCAGTGGTCATCTATACATAAATATTTGCACATAAATAACGCAACCACAATTATAGCATGGTGAGGGGGGGCAATATGAAACTGTCAGAAAACGAAAAAAAATGATATTACGATTATAATGTGACGTGATGCCACAAGAAAACAAAGCAATGCATAGAAGCAGATGGCGCTTCCGTGCCACCAAGATTATTTACTAAATAGGCAGCGCTTCAGAAGTACCGGCGACACAATTGAACAAGGCAAAGCTGCGTTTGCTCGTGTGTGCTTGAACATGGCTCCACACGCAGTAGCGATCACAGCATTGTTGCCAAGTGGTTTAGATCGCCGCAGTTTAAAGTTCCAGAAAATGTACAGAAGAACAATCTGCTTTATAGCCTTACAGAATATAACGTGAAGTACACTACAAGGCCAGAAACATTCCTAGAAAAGTTGCCTTATATTTGCATAAATTGGCAAGCAGCATGCCTTGTTTTACCTAGAATAAATTTTCATGATACCGCTGTGTGCAGGGTTTTATAGACAAAGTGAAAAACATTCAGCCCATATACCACACTATGACGGTATGCAATAATTGTAATCTCATAACCTAAAAGCTGTAGTTGATTTTACAAAAGTTGACATTCTTCAATCTGAGCCCAGTAAATTTTAACACGCAGGGGCACCACTTGGCTAAGCAATAGGGATGTAATGTGTATGCATAGAAGCATTACCCCATGCATTTGTACCACATCGCCCAAAAGAAATCAATTTTCCCGTCCAAGTCTGCCTCATGCAAGACTGGAATTAAAGCAAAAGTTTATACAGTCATCCAAACAAGAACACCTCATTTTCACATATGAAATTCATATAAATATATCTCTCTTGATGCCAGCCTCCTGGAATGCTGAACCTTGCTGCATGCTTTAGAGAAATTATAGTAGTAGCACTTTAAAGTTATTTAGGGCTGCAGGGCTGCAGTGTTGCAGAACACACCTACAAATGCTGCATTTCATGAGTAACAAGTTCATTGATTTGCTTCAACAACCTACCAAGAGCAAATTAAAACAATTTCTTCCTGTTTAGCATTTTTGCCTGCTACACCACAATCGAATGTCATCAATATATTAACTAGGAGAAACAAATCTGGCTTATACGGGGCGTCCCAACTATTACACACAAAGGTTTGAAAATATGCAAATACTACGTATCTGGACACGACCAAGATAACGTTTGCCATGACCTGGAGATACTCACTTTTTTGCATTCTGCCTAATTGCATAATTAAGTGTAAATTATTTAATCAACTTCTCAAATATTTTAATTACATGAAATACGTGCGACATGAAAGTTTTTCCGAGCGTGAAAGAAAGCCACGAATACACGCAAAGAGCCTCGAGCGGCCATTCGTGCGGCAATTTTATGTGTATTCGCGAGCTTCTTTCCCGTTCGAAAGAACACTTATGTAGCACTTTTTGCACAACAAGATGCTGTATCGGGAGTTGTTCATGGTGTTCTACAATTTCCTCACTTACACTTTTCATCTAATTAGAGTAATTGAGAGGTTGATTAAGACTAATGATCTAATTAGGCGGAATGCAAAGAATATTCTCAGTATCTCCAAGCAATGGCAAACGTAATAATAACTTGGTTTTGTCCAGCTGCGTGGCATCTGCATTTTTAAAAATATTTATGCATCATAGTTGGGACACCGTATATTAACACCTTCACATATTGCCACAGCTCTGTCTTGTAATATTCAAAGGGTGCTTGTCCAACAGCACTCCAATGTCACTAACAGTGATCACCTACACAGCTAAGTGGATCACCATGATGCAAGTTGGTAGTAAAATGCTGTGAGAAACAAATCCACTCACTTTGAAGGCAATAATATTGCGGTAACTTGAGAGACATGGCCTCATGGCAGGCAGCAGATTTCTCAGCTCCAGCAGGACACCAGCAACTAGTCTTTCAGTAAAAGAAAATATTGAATCAGTAATGTTATGTTACCTTGTTCTTGCTAAGCATCAGCACAATCATCTGATTTTCATGCATATCTACTTTCTGCTTAAGCAGTTCAACTGAAGTATTTATAAAATACAGTCTATGTTGATTGCATTTGCTTCTCTGGCATGTACAATTTTTTTGCAACTGATACATTTACAGCTAGCTACACGACACGAACGCTTGGACTGCCCAGACATCATTAGAAGCAAAACGTCTTGTTGCACCACAAGCAGTTGCACCAAGGAAAGACACAGCAGAGCTAACAATTTTTTTTTGTAACTACAATGAAAATGCATGCAAGCAAGGAGGCAACTATCGCACGTATAGTGCCAGTACAAGCGTCAATACAAATTATGTGCGCAACTGAATGCACTCTTATTCTAAGTTTTTAACGCGCATGAGCAATAGGTTATACGCGCCACACGAAAAATTTCGATCACGCTACCATGGAGATCGATGTGAAATTATATGTGATCCTTTTTCCTATTCACGCGCCATTTTCGCCCTATAACGCTGTTTACTGGCCTTTTGAAAAAAAGAGTTCTGTTCGCGACGCCAGCTTACCACACATCATCTAAACAGCTACGCTATGCAAACCGAACAAATAGAATTACAACGGGCTTACCTCATACGTACGCGTACGCGCAGCGTGCGTACACTGTTGAACATCCGTTGAGGGCAGGCTATCCCGTATCCAAGCGCATACGTGCACCCGTTCACAGGACTTCTTCGATGCCGCAGCGTGCAGAGTTTTGTAGACGAAGGGACACACTCCGTTCAAACATCCCCGCGCTAGGACGGCACTTGACGAGCACAGAAGCGTACACCACACCGCGACAAATTCGGAACTTTGCCAGTCCTAACATGCCGAGAGTCGTACAGCCGAGAGTCAAGCAGCCTAACCATCCATCGCGTCTGTTCTTCGCTCACGATGCGTCAGTCTCTGTTCCCTCGGGCCTTGCTCCACTCTTGAGTATAAATCAAGACATATTTACGGTAAACTAACAAACTGTACAACCTAAAACGATAAAAGCCGGCTGACTACACAATGCAGCTCCGTCAACCGCTCGTCTTGTTACATCCTCCGAGATCGGAAGCGCCGCGTGTGGTTCCACCTGGTGCTGGGAGCGCGGAGAACAAAACAAAATCGGTTTCGTTTTCCCATTTATGCAGTAGTTGTTGGAAGAGTAAAATGATTGCTTGACAAATAATTGAACTCTGGAAGAGGAGATCGTTTTCTCTGCCACAAGGTAGTACATTGTATACAAAGAGATAGAGAAAGCAAGGAGAGGAAAAGCAGAGAAGTCAACCAGACGAGAGTCCAGTGAGCGTTGCAATGCCGTGCTAGAGTGTAATGCGATGCGTCAATAAGCTCTAGTATAGTGTTCATTTGGACTGGCTGGTGCAAGTAATGAACGGGAAAATAATGAGTTGTGCCATTACTTTTACCCATGGATAAAGCTCATGTAATGAATGGTGTTACATGTTGGGTTAAAAAAGAAATAAAGGTAGAATCATTATGCCAACTCGGGACAGGGCGTTTTTTTTTCTTTTTCTTTCTCTCTTTCCTTTTGACAGTACACACAGTGCTTTATCACTCATCTTCGATCACCTTCCCGTAGTTTGCACACGTATTGGTGCCTGTTCGATGCCGCAGCGTGCAAAGTTTTGTAGCCGAGTGAAACACATTCCGCGCAAGTATACCCACGCTATGACGGCACATGACGAGCGCACAAACATACACCACACAGCGACAAATTCGGAACTTTGCCTATTCAAACATGCCGAGAGTCAAGCAGCCTAACCATCCATCGTTTCTGTTCTTCACTCACAATGCGTCCATCTGTTTTTGTACAGCAGAATTCCGTACAAGAAAGTGTGCGCTCGCCGGTCTTGTTTCAAGATGAAGCGCTAAATGATACATGATATATATTAATGACATAGCATTAAATATTAATTCAACAGTCGCCTTTTTGCCGATGATTGTGTGATTTACAGAGAGATATATGGCTAGCCCTAACGACATTAAAACACTGCAATCTGACCTTAATAAACTAACGGAATGGTGCTGCAAATGGCAGATGCAAATTAACGCAGAAAAGACCAATCACCTGAACTTCACTTCCGTTCCAAAGTCTCAAACTAATACTTATATATTAAACAATAGCATAGTACACTCGGGTACATCGGTTAAATACCTCGGTGTCTACATAAATTCTAGCTTTACATGAACTGACCACATAAAATCACAACTAAAGCGCAAAAGAAACTTGGCTTTATGAAGCGACGCTTGCATCTGGCTGACAGGGACACCAGGCTTCAAGCGTACACTTTCTTCGTGCGTCCCACCCTGGAATAAGCATCATTCATTTGGCATCCCTACCAGATCGCCCTTACCAATCTACTCGAAACCGTCCAGAATAAAGCAGCGCGATTCACATGTCATCCTACTGCCGATTTCAAAGCGTTTCATCTTTGAAGCAAACACTCAACATGCCGCCAATCGCAATGCGCAGAAAATTCGCCAGATTATGTTTTTTTCACACACTGTGTCACAGCAACACATCATTTGCCCGGTCACACATTTTACAGCCACCTCATACTTCACATCGCATCGATCATGCCTACAAAGTTAACCCTATCTTCGCCCGGACGGAAAAGTACAAGAATTCGCCGTTAACCTTATCAATAAAAGAATGGAATGAGTTACCCTCCAGAATTGCCACGATAACACACAGTCTTCTTTATTTCAGTCAGCATTACTAACGTATTTACAATCCCTAGCACTTTTAGTAACATTTTTCTCTCCCAGAGCCCTTATTCGCTTTCGCTATTCCGTTCTTGCTTCGTTGAGTGTGAATTTTGTAAGAATATTTACCTTATTATTATGTTTCACGACTTGCTGTACCCCAAAGTGCTGTATTTACCACCTGCGATGCTCCTTCATTTGTGAAAATTGTGTTCTGCTCTACAGTTCAGTAAAACCCTTCCACTCCTGAGTTAATTCTTTCTCTCAGTCTAAAATTTCATCTAGCCGCAGTACTTGGATTTATAGGCAGCCAGTTCTCTTCGAGGCCATTTCTTGTTAAATGCAAACGCAATCATGGTTATTGTACTGCGTTTCGGTACTGATTTAGAGTGCGCACAATTTTTGCACCGCGCACCAATGTAATTGCCAATGCACCAGCACCTGAACGGCGCAAGTTTGTTTACGTTGTCATGTATGGCCACCGCTCTTCATTCACTAAAACTTATATGCCCTATATATACAGTGGTGACACCAAATAAACGTCAGTACAAACACAGGCGCCATTTACGTTGCAATAAAATATTCTTAGAGGAAACTTTGTGAGTACAAGCGCTCACGCAGACAGCGTGTATAGTTTTCCTTGCAAAAATACGGATGATCGCATAACAAAAATACGGAATTCTGTCTGTTTCGTACAGAACAGTGTAGTCACCGTATTATTACGGAAAAATGTCCGTAAAACTTAAAACGGGTAGCACTTTCCGTATTTTAACGGAAAATTTGCTGTATTTCTGAAAATGGGATGTTTTCCGTATTTTTACCGCAATTTTTCCGTATAATGACGGAAATCCTCCGTATATTGACGGAAATTTTTTACAGTGTATGTATCGGGACGGTGGAAGACTCTATTGTACATATATCGAGAAATCCAGCAAGCGATACCAGAGCATCATTCTGTGTATCTGCACAGCGTAATCACACTGGCATAGACGTCGTACTTAAATATACACAACATAAAGTGCCTCTTAGGCGACCTACAGTATCGCACGTTTACTGGGACAAGACAATGTCATATAATGTTAACAGGAATGCAGCATCATTGCATGGCGCTCGCTGTGCTTTTTTGTATGCCATTCTCAATTTTTTGATAGCTTAGCTATCTATCGGGATGGTGGAAGACTCTATTGTACATATATCGAGAAATCCTGCAAGCGATACCAGTGCATCATTCTGTGTATCTGCGCAGCGCAATCACACTGGCATAGACGTCGTACGAAAATATACACAACATAAAGTGCCTCTTAGGCGACCTACAGTATCGCACGTTTACTGTGACAAGACATTGTCATATAATGTTAATTGGAATGCAGCATCGTTGCAGGGCGCTCGCTTTGCTTTATTGAATCCGATTCTCAATTTCGTTGATCCCTTAGCTACGTATCGGGACGGTGGAAGACTCTATTGTTCATATATCGAGAAATCCAGCAAGTGATATCAGTGCATCGTTCTGTGTATCTGCGCAGCACACTCACACTGGCATAGACGTCGTACGTAAATATACACAACATAAAGTGCCTCTTAGGCGACCTACAGTATCGCACGTTTACTGTGACAAGACAATGTCATATAATGTTTAATAGGAATGCAGCATCGTTGCAGGGTGCTCGCTGTGCGTTTTTGTATCCGATTATCAATTTCGTTGATCGCTTAGCTACGTATCGGGACGCTAGAAGACTCTATTGTACATATATCGAGAAATAAAGCAAGCGATACCAGTGCATCATTCTGTGTATCTGCACAGCGCACTCACACTGGCATAGACGTCGTACGTAAATATACACAACAAAAAGTGCCTCTTAGGTGACCCCCAGTATCGCACGTTTAATGAGACAAGACAATGTCATATAAAGTTAATAGGAATGCAGCATCATTGCATGGCGCTCGCTGTTCTTTTTTTATGCCATTCTCAATTTTGTTGATCGCTTAGCTATGTATCGGGATGGTGGAAGACTCTATTGTACATATATCGAGAAATCCAGCAAGCGATACCAGTGCATCATTCTGTGTATCTGCACAGCGCAATCACACTGGCATAGACGTCGTACTTAAATATACACAACATAAAGTGCCTCTTAGGCGACCTACAGTATCGCACGTTTACTGTGACAAGACAATGTCATATAATGTTTGCAGGAATGCAGCATCATTGCATGGCGCTCGCTGTGCTTTTTTGTATGCCATTCTCAATTTTTGATAGCTTAGCTATCTATCGGGATGGTGGAAGACTCTATTGTACATATATCGAGAAATCCAGCAAGCGATACCAGTGCATCATTCTGTGTATCTGCGCAGCGCAATCACACTGGCATAGACGTCGTACGAAAATATACACAACATAAAGTGCCTCTTAGGCGACCTACAGTATCGCACGTTTACTGTGACAAGACATTGTCATATAATGTTAATTGGAATGCAGCATCGTTGCAGGGCGCTCGCTTTGCTTTATTGAATCCGATTCTCAATTTCGTTGATCCCTTAGCTACGTATCGGGACGGTGGAAGACTCTATTGTTCATATATCGAGAAATCCAGCAAGTGATATCAGTGCATCGTTCTGTGTATCTGCGCAGCGCACTCACACTGGCATAGACGTCGTACGTAAATATACACAACATAAAGTGCCTCTTAGGCGACCTACAGTATCGCACGTTTACTGTGACAAGACAATGTCATATAATGTTTATTAGGAATGCAGCATCGTTGCAGGGTGCTCGCTGTGCGTTTTTGTATCCGATTATCAATTTCGTTGATCGCTTAGCTACGTATCGGGACGCTAGAAGACTCTATTGTACATATATCGAGAAATCCAGCAAGCGATACCAGTGCATCATTCTGTGTATCTGCACAGCGCACTCACACTGGCATAGACGTCGTACGTAAATATACACAACATAAAGTGCCTCTTAGGTGACCCCCAGTATCGCACGTTTAATGAGACAAGACAATGTCATATAAAGTTAATAGGAATGCAGCATCATTGCATGGCGCTCGCTGTTCTTTTTTTATGCCATTCTCAATTTTGTTGATCGCTTAGCTATGTATCGGGATGGTGGAAGACTCTATTGTACATATATCGAGAAATCCAGCAAGCGATACCAGTGCATCATTCTGTGTATCTGCACAGCGCAATCACACTGGCATAGACGTCGTACTTAAATATACACAACATAAAGTGCCTCTTAGGCGACCTACAGTATCGCAAGTTTACTGTGACAAGACAATGTCGTATAATGTATAATAGGAATGCAGCATCGTTGCAGGGCACTCGCTGTGCTTTTTTGTATTCGATTCTCAATTTCGTTGATCGCTTAGCTACGTATCGGGACGGTGGAAGACTGTATTGTACTATTATCGAGACATCCAGCAAGCGATACCATTGCATCATTCTGTCTATCTGCACAGCGCACTCACACTGGCATAGACGTCGTACGTAAATATACACAACATAAAGTGCCTCTTAGGCGACCCCCAGTATCGCACGTTTAATGAGACAAGACAATGTCATATAAAGTTAATAGGAATGCAGCATCGTTGCAGGGCGCTCGCTGTGCTTTCTTGTATCCGATTCTCAATTTCGTTGATCGCTTAGCTACGTATCGGGACGGTGGAAGAGTGTATTGTACATATATCGAGAAATTCAGCAAGCGATACCAGTGCATCATTCTGTGTATCTGCACAGCGCAATCACACTGGCATAGACGTCGTACTTAAATATACACAACATAAAGTGCCTCTTAGGCGACCTACAGTATCGCACGTTTACTGTGACAAGACAATGTCGTATAATGTATAATAGGAATGCAGCATCGTTGCAGGGCACTCGCTGTGCTTTTTTGTATTCGATTCTCAATTTCGTTGATCGCTTAGCTACGTATCGGGACGGTGGAAGACTGTATTGTACTATTATCGAGACATCCAGCAAGCGATACCATTGCATCATTCTGTCTATCTGCACAGCGCACTCACACTGGCATAGACGTCGTACGTAAATATACACAACATAAAGTGCCTCTTAGGTGACCCCCAGTATCGCACGTTTAATGAGACAAGACAATGTCATATAAAGTTAATAGGAATGCAGCATCGTTGCAGGGCGCTCGCTGTGCTTTCTTGTATCCGATTCTCAATTTCGTTGATCGCTTAGCTACGTATCGGGACGGTGGAAGAGTGTATTGTACATATATCGAGAAATTCAGCAAGCGATACCAGTGCATCATTCTGTGTATCTGCACAGTGCACTCACACTGGCATAGCCGTCGTACTTAAATATACACAACATAAAGTGCCTCTTAGGCCACCTACAGTATCGCACGTTTACTGTGACAAGACAATGTCATATAATGCTTAATGGGAAAGCAGCATCGTTGCAGGGCGCTCGCTGTGCTTTTTCGTATCCGATTATCAATTTCGTTGATCGCTTAGCTACGTATCGGGACGGTGGAAGACTGTATTGTACATATATCGAGAAATTCAGCAAGCGATACCAGTGCATCATTCTGTGTATCTGCACAGCGCACTCACACTGGCATAGACGTCGTACGTAAATATACACAACATAAAGTGCCTCTTAGGCGACCTACAGTATCGCACGCTTACTGTGACAAGATGTCTTATAATGTTAACAGGAATGCAGCATCATTGCATGGCGCTCGCTGTGCTTTTTTGTATGCCATTCTCAATTTTTTGACAGCTTAGCTATGTATCGGGACGGTGGAAGACTCTATTGTACATATATCGAGAAATCCAGCAAGCGATACCAGAGCATCATTCTGTGTATCTGCACAGCGTAATCACACTGGCATAGACGTCGTACTTAAATATACACAACATAAAGTGCCTCTTAGGCGACCTACAGTATCGCACGTTTCCTGGGACAAGACAATGTCATATAATGTTAACAGGAATGCAGCATCATTGCATGGCGCTCGCTGTGCTTTTTTGTATGCCATTCTCAATTTTTTGATAGCTTAGCTATCTATCGGAATGGTGGAAGACTCTATTGTACATATATCGAGAAATCCAGCAAGCGATAACAGTGCATCATTCTGTGTATCTGCGCAGCGCAATCACACTGGCATAGACGTCGTACGAAAATATACACAACATAAAGTGCCTCTTAGGCGACCTACAGTATCGCACGTTTACTGTGACAAGACATTGTCATATAATGTTAATTGGAATGCAGCATCGTTGCAGGGCGCTCACTTTGCTTTATTGAATCCGATTCTCAATTTCGTTGATCCCTTAGCTACGTATCGGGACGGTGGAAGACTCTATTGTTCATATATCGAGAAATCCAGCAAGTGATATCAGTGCATCGTTCTGTGTATCTGCGCAGCGCACTCACACTGGCATAGACGTCGTACGTAAATATACACAACATAAAGTGCCTCTTAGGCGACCTACAGTATCGCACGTTTACTGTGACAAGACAATGTCATATAATGTTTAATAGGAATGCAGCATCGTTGCAGGGTGCTCGCTGTGCGTTTTTGTATCCGATTATCAATTTCGTTGATCGCTTAGCTACGTATCGGGACGCTAGAAGACTCTATTGTACATATATCGAGAAATCCAGCAAGCGATACCAGTGCATCATTCTGTGTATCTGCACAGCGCACTCACACTGGCATAGACGTCGTACGTAAATATACACAACATAAAGTGCCTCTTAGGTGACCCCCAGTATCGCACGTTTAATGAGACAAGACAATGTCATATAAAGTTAATAGGAATGCAGCATCATTGCATGGCGCTCGCTGTTCTTTTTTTATGCCATTCTCAATTTTGTTGATCGCTTAGCTATGTATCGGGATGGTGGAAGACTCTATTGTACATATATCGAGAAATCCAGCAAGCGATACCAGTGCATCATTCTGTGTATCTGCACAGCGCAATCACACTGGCATAGACGTCGTACTTAAATATACACAACATAAAGTGCCTCTTAGGCGACCTACAGTATCGCACGTTTACTGTGACAAGACAATGTCATATAATGTTTACAGGAATGCAGCATCATTGCATGGCGCTCGCTGTGCTTTTTTGTATGCCATTCTCAATTTTTTGATAGCTTAGCTATGTATCGGGATGGTGGAAGACTCTATTGTACATATATCGAGAAATCCAGCAAGCGATACCAGTGCATCATTGTGTGTATCTGCGCAGCGCAATCACACTGGCATAGACGTCGTACGAAAATATACACAACATAAAGTGCCTCTTAGGCGACCTACAGTATCCCACGTTTACTGTGACAAGACAATGTCATATAATGTTAATAGGAATGCAGCGTCGTTGCAGGGCGCTCGCTTTGCTTTATTGAATCCGATTCTCAATTTCGTTGATCCCTTAGCTACGTATCGGGACGGTGGAAGACTCTATTGTTCATATATCGAGAAATCCAGGAAGTGATATCAGTGCATCGTTCTGTGTATCTGCGCAGCGCACTCACACTGGCATAGACGTCGTACGTAAATATACACAACATAAAGTGCCTCTTAGGCGACCTACATTATCGCACGTTTACTGTGACAAGACAATGTCATATAATGTTTAATAGGAATGCAGCATCGTTGCAGGGTGCTCGCTGTGCGTTTTTGTATCCGATTATCAATTTCGTTGATTGCTTAGCTATGTATCGGGACGGTGGAAGACTCTATTGTACATATATCGAGAAATCCAGCAAGCGATACCAGTGCATCATTCTGTGTATCTGCACAGCGCACTCACGCTGGCATAGACGTCGTACGTAAATATACACAATATAAAGTGCCTCTTAGGTGACCCACAGTATGGCACGTTTACTGGGACAAGACAATGTCATATAATGTTAATAAGAATGCAGCATCGTTGCAGGGCGCTTTCTGTGCTTTTTTGTATCCGATTCTCTCGTTGATCGCTTAGCTACGTATCGGGACGGTGGAAGACTGTATTGTACATATATCGAGAAATCCAGCAAGCGATACCAGTGCATCATTCTGTGTATCTGCACAGCGCAATCACACTGGCATAGACGTCGTACTTAAATATACACAACATAAAGTGCCTCTTAGGCGACCTACAGTATCGCACGTTTACTGTGACAAGACAATGTCATATAATGTTTACAGGAATGCAGCATCATTGCATGGCGCTCGCTGCGCTTTTTTGTATGCCATTCTCAATTTTGTTGGTCGCTTAGCTATGTATCGGGACGGTGGAAGACTCTATTGTACATATATCGAGAAATGCCGCAAGCGATACCAGTGCATCTTTCTGTGTATCTACACAGCACACTCACACTGGCATAGACGTCGTACGTAAATATACACAACATAAAGTGCCTCTTAGGTGACCCACAGTATCGCACGTTTACTGTGACAAGACAATGTCATATAATGTTTAATAGATATGCAGCATCGTTGCAGGGTGCTCGCTGTGCGTTTTTGTATCCGATTATCAATTTCGTTGATCGCTTAGCTATGTATCGGGACGCTAGAAGACTCTATTGTACATATATCGAGAAATCCAGCAAGCGATACCAGTGCATCATTCTGTGTATTTGCACAGCGCACTCACACTGGCATAGACGTCGTACGTAAATATACACAACATAAAGTGCCTCTTAGGTGACCCACAGTATCGCACGTTTAACGTGACAAGACAATGTCATATAATGTTAATAGGAATGCAGCATCATTGCATGGCGCTCGCTGTTCTTTTTTTACGCCATTCTCAATTTTGTTGATCGCTTAGCTATGTATCGGGATGGTGGAGCATTCTATTGTACATATATCGAGAAATTCAGCAAGCGATACCAGTGCATCATTCTGTGTATCTGCACAGCGCACTCACACTGGCATAGACGTCGTACGTAAATATACACAACATAAAGTGCCTCTTAGGCGACCTACAGTATCGCACGTTTACTGTGACAAGACAATGTCATATAATGTTTACAGGAATGCAGCATCGTTGCATGGCGCTTGCTTTGCTTTTTTGTATGCCATTCTCAATTTTGTTGATCGCTTAGCTACGTATCGGGACGGTGGAAGACTCTATTGTACATATATCGAGAAATCCCGCAAGCGATACCAGTGCATCATTCTGTGTATCTGCGCAGCGCACTCACACTGGCATAGACGTTGTACGTAAATATACACAACATAAAGTGCCTCTTAGGCGACCTACAGTATCGCACGTTTACTGTGAAAAGACAATGTCATATAATGTATAATAGGAATGCAGCATCGTTGCAGGGCGCTCGCTGTGCTTTTTTGTATCCGATTCTCAATTTCGTTGATCGCTTAGCTACGTATCGGGACGGTGGAAGACTGTATTGTACATATATCGAGAAATTCAGCAAGCGATACCAGTGCATCATTCTGTGTATCTGCACAGCGCACTCACACTGGCATAGACGTCGAACGTAAATTTACACAACATAAAGTGCCTCTTTGGTGACCCACAGTATCGCACGTTTACTGTGACAAGGCAATGTCATATAATGTTTAATAGGAATGCAGCATCGTTGCAGGGTGCTCGCTGTGCGTTTTTGTATCCGATTATCAATTTCGTTGATCGCTTAGCTACGTATCGGGACGCTAGAAGACTCTATTGTACATATATCGAGAAATCCAGCAAGCGATACCAGTGCATCATTCTGTGTATCTGCACAGCGCAATCACACTGGCATAGACGTCGTACTTAAATATACACAACATAAAGTGCCTCTTAGGCGACCTACAGTATCGCACGTTTACTGTGACAAGACAATGTCATATAATGTTTACAGGAATGCAGCATCATTGCATGGCGCTCGCTGTGCTTTTTTGTATGCCATTCTCAATTTTTTGATAGCTTAGCTATGTATCGGGATGGTGGAAGACTCTATTGTACATATATCGAGAAATCCAGCAAGCGATACCAGTGCATCATTGTGTGTATCTGCGCAGCGCAATCACACTGGCATAGACGTCGTACGAAAATATACACAACATAAAGTGCCTTTTAGGCGACCTACAGTATCGCACGTTTACTGTGACAAGACAATGTCATATAATGTTAATAGGAATGCAGCATCGTTGCAGGGCGCTCGCTTTGCTTTATTGAATCCGATTCTCAATTTCGTTGATCCCTTAGCTACGTATCGGGACGGTGGAAGACTCTATTGTTCATATATCGAGAAATCCAGCAAGTGATATCAGTGCATCGTTCTGTGTATCTGCGCAGCGCACTCACACTGGCATAGACGTCGTACGTAAATATACACAACATAAAGTGCCTCTTAGGCGACCTACAGTATCGCACGTTTACTGTGACAAGACAATGTCATATAATGTTTAATAGGAATGCAGCATCGTTGCAGGGTGCTCGCTGTGCGTTTTTGTATCCGATTATCAATTTCGTTGATTGCTTAGCTATGTATCGGGACGGTGGAAGACTCTATTGTACATATATCGAGAAATCCAGCAAGCGATACCAGTGCATCATTCTGTGTATCTGCACAGCGCACTCACACTGGCATAGACGTCGTACGTAAATATACACAATATAAAGTGCCTCTTAGGTGACCCACAGTATGGCACGTTTACTGGGACAAGACAATGTCATATAATGTTAATAAGAATGCAGCATCGTTGCAGGGCGCTCGCTGTGCTTTTTTGTATCCGATTCTCTCGTTGATCGCTTAGCTACGTATCGGGACGGTGGAAGACTCTATTGTACATATATCGAGAAATCCAACAAGCGATACCAGTGCATCATTCTGTGTATCTGCACAGCGCACTCACACTGGCATAGACGTCGTACGTAAATATACACAACATAAAGTGCCTCTTAGGCGACCTACAGTATCGCACGTTTACTGTGACAAGACAATGTCATATAATGTTTAATGGGAATGCAGCATCGTTGCAGGGCGCTCGCTGTGCTTTCTTGTATCCGATTCTCAATTTCGTTGATCGCTTAGCTACGTATCGGGACGGTGGAAGAGTGTATTGTACATATATCGAGAAATTCAGCAAGCGATACCAGTGCATCATTCTGTGTATCTGCACAGTGCACTCACACTGGCATAGCCGTCGTACTTAAATATACACAACATAAAGTGCCTCTTAGGCCACCTACAGTATCGCACGTTTACTGTGACAAGACAATGTCATATAATGCTTAATGGGAAAGCAGCATCGTTGCAGGGCGCTCGCTGTGCTTTTTCGTATCCGATTATCAATTTCGTTGATCGCTTAGCTACGTATCGGGACGGTGGAAGACTGTATTGTACATATATCGAGAAATTCAGCAAGCGATACCAGTGCATCATTCTGTGTATCTGCACAGCGCACTCACACTGGCATAGACGTCGTACGTAAATATACACAACATAAAGTGCCTCTTAGGCGACCTACAGTATCGCACGCTTACTGTGACAAGATGTCTTATAATGTTAACAGGAATGCAGCATCATTGCATGGCGCTCGCTGTGCTTTTTTGTATGCCATTCTCAATTTTTTGACAGCTTAGCTATGTATCGGGACGGTGGAAGACTCTATTGTACATATATCGAGAAATCCAGCAAGCGATACCAGAGCATCATTCTGTGTATCTGCACAGCGTAATCACACTGGCATAGACGTCGTACTTAAATATACACAACATAAAGTGCCTCTTAGGCGACCTACAGTATCGCACGTTTACTGGGACAAGACAATGTCATATAATGTTAACAGGAATGCAGCATCATTGCATGGCGCTCGCTGTGCTTTTTTGTATGCCATTCTCAATTTTTTTGATAGCTTAGCTATCTATCGGGATGGTGGAAGACTCTATTGTACATATATCGAGAAATCCAGCAAGCGATACCAGTGCATCATTCTGTGTATCTGCGCAGCGCAATCACACTGGCATAGACGTCGTACGAAAATATACACAACATAAAGTGCCTCTTAGGCGACCTACAGTATCGCACGTTTACTGTGACAAGACATTGTCATATAATGTTAATTGGAATGCAGCATCGTTGCAGGGCGCTCGCTTTGCTTTATTGAATCCGATTCTCAATTTCGTTGATCCCTTAGCTACGTATCGGGACGGTGGAAGACTCTATTGTTCATATATCGAGAAATCCAGCAAGTGATATCAGTGCATCGTTCTGTGTATCTGCGCAGCGCACTCACACTGGCATAGACGTCGTACGTAAATGTACACAACATAAAGTGCCTCTTAGGCGACCTACAGTATCGCACGTTTACTGTGACAAGACAATGTCATATAATGTTTAATAGGAATGCAGCATCGTTGCAGGGTGCTCGCTGTGCGTTTTTGTATCCGATTATCAATTTCGTTGATCGCTTAGCTACGTATCGGGACGGTGGAAGACTGTATTGTACTATTATCGAGACATCCAGCAAGCGATACCATTGCATCATTCTGTCTATCTGCACAGCGCACTCACACTGGCATAGACGTCGTACGTAAATATACACAACATAAAGTGCCTCTTAGGCGACCCCCAGTATCGCACGTTTAATGAGACAAGACAATGTCATATAAAGTTAATAGGAATGCAGCATCGTTGCAGGGCGCTCGCTGTGCTTTCTTGTATCCGATTCTCAATTTCGTTGATCGCTTAGCTACGTATCGGGACGGTGGAAGAGTGTATTGTACATATATCGAGAAATTCAGCAAGCGATACCAGTGCATCATTCTGTGTATCTGCACAGCGCAATCACACTGGCATAGACGTCGTACTTAAATATACACAACATAAAGTGCCTCTTAGGCGACCTACAGTATCGCACGTTTACTGTGACAAGACAATGTCGTATAATGTATAATAGGAATGCAGCATCGTTGCAGGGCACTCGCTGTGCTTTTTTGTATTCGATTCTCAATTTCGTTGATCGCTTAGCTACGTATCGGGACGGTGGAAGACTGTATTGTACTATTATCGAGACATCCAGCAAGCGATACCATTGCATCATTCTGTCTATCTGCACAGCGCACTCACACTGGCATAGACGTCGTACGTAAATATACACAACATAAAGTGCCTCTTAGGTGACCCCCAGTATCGCACGTTTAATGAGACAAGACAATGTCATATAAAGTTAATAGGAATGCAGCATCGTTGCAGGGCGCTCGCTGTGCTTTCTTGTATCCGATTCTCAATTTCGTTGATCGCTTAGCTACGTATCGGGACGGTGGAAGAGTGTATTGTACATATATCGAGAAATTCAGCAAGCGATACCAGTGCATCATTCTGTGTATCTGCACAGTGCACTCACACTGGCATAGCCGTCGTACTTAAATATACACAACATAAAGTGCCTCTTAGGCCACCTACAGTATCGCACGTTTACTGTGACAAGACAATGTCATATAATGCTTAATGGGAAAGCAGCATCGTTGCAGGGCGCTCGCTGTGCTTTTTCGTATCCGATTATCAATTTCGTTGATCGCTTAGCTACGTATCGGGACGGTGGAAGACTGTATTGTACATATATCGAGAAATTCAGCAAGCGATACCAGTGCATCATTCTGTGTATCTGCACAGCGCACTCACACTGGCATAGACGTCGTACGTAAATATACACAACATAAAGTGCCTCTTAGGCGACCTACAGTATCGCACGCTTACTGTGACAAGATGTCTTATAATGTTAACAGGAATGCAGCATCATTGCATGGCGCTCGCTGTGCTTTTTTGTATGCCATTCTCAATTTTTTGACAGCTTAGCTATGTATCGGGACGGTGGAAGACTCTATTGTACATATATCGAGAAATCCAGCAAGCGATACCAGAGCATCATTCTGTGTATCTGCACAGCGTAATCACACTGGCATAGACGTCGTACTTAAATATACACAACATAAAGTGCCTCTTAGGCGACCTACAGTATCGCACGTTTCCTGGGACAAGACAATGTCATATAATGTTAACAGGAATGCAGCATCATTGCATGGCGCTCGCTGTGCTTTTTTGTATGCCATTCTCAATTTTTTGATAGCTTAGCTATCTATCGGGATGGTGGAAGACTCTATTGTACATATATCGAGAAATCCAGCAAGCGATAACAGTGCATCATTCTGTGTATCTGCGCAGCGCAATCACACTGGCATAGACGTCGTACGAAAATATACACAACATAAAGTGCCTCTTAGGCGACCTACAGTATCGCACGTTTACTGTGACAAGACATTGTCATATAATGTTAATTGGAATGCAGCATCGTTGCAGGGCGCTCACTTTGCTTTATTGAATCCGATTCTCAATTTCGTTGATCCCTTAGCTACGTATCGGGACGGTGGAAGACTCTATTGTTCATATATCGAGAAATCCAGCAAGTGATATCAGTGCATCGTTCTGTGTATCTGCGCAGCGCACTCACACTGGCATAGACGTCGTACGTAAATATACACAACATAAAGTGCCTCTTAGGCGACCTACAGTATCGCACGTTTACTGTGACAAGACAATGTCATATAATGTTTAATAGGAATGCAGCATCGTTGCAGGGTGCTCGCTGTGCGTTTTTGTATCCGATTATCAATTTCGTTGATCGCTTAGCTACGTATCGGGACGCTAGAAGACTCTATTGTACATATATCGAGAATCCAGCAAGCGATACCAGTGCATCATTCTGTGTATCTGCACAGCGCACTCACACTGGCATAGACGTCGTACGTAAATATACACAACATAAAGTGCCTCTTAGGTGACCCCCAGTATCGCACGTTTAATGAGACAAGACAATGTCATATAAAGTTAATAGGAATGCAGCATCATTGCATGGCGCTCGCTGTTCTTTTTTTATGCCATTCTCAATTTTGTTGATCGCTTAGCTATGTATCGGGATGGTGGAAGACTCTATTGTACATATATCGAGAAATCCAGCAAGCGATACCAGTGCATCATTCTGTGTATCTGCACAGCGCAATCACACTGGCATAGACGTCGTACTTAAATATACACAACATAAAGTGCCTCTTAGGCGACCTACAGTATCGCACGTTTACTGTGACAAGACAATGTCATATAATGTTTACAGGAATGCAGCATCATTGCATGGCGCTCGCTGTGCTTTTTTGTATGCCATTCTCAATTTTTTGATAGCTTAGCTATGTATCGGGATGGTGGAAGACTCTATTGTACATATATCGAGAAATCCAGCAAGCGATACCAGTGCATCATTGTGTGTATCTGCGCAGCGCAATCACACTGGCATAGACGTCGTACGAAAATATACACAACATAAAGTGCCTCTTAGGCGACCTACAGTATCCCACGTTTACTGTGACAAGACAATGTCATATAATGTTAATAGGAATGCAGCGTCGTTGCAGGGCGCTCGCTTTGCTTTATTGAATCCGATTCTCAATTTCGTTGATCCCTTAGCTACGTATCGGGACGGTGGAAGACTCTATTGTTCATATATCGAGAAATCCGGAAGTGATATCAGTGCATCGTTCTGTGTATCTGCGCAGCGCACTCACACTGGCATAGACGTCGTACGTAAATATACACAACATAAAGTGCCTCTTAGGCGACCTACATTATCGCACGTTTACTGTGACAAGACAATGTCATATAATGTTTAATAGGAATGCAGCATCGTTGCAGGGTGCTCGCTGTGCGTTTTTGTATCCGATTATCAATTTCGTTGATTGCTTAGCTATGTATCGGGACGGTGGAAGACTCTATTGTACATATATCGAGAAAATCCAGCAAGCGATACCAGTGCATCATTCTGTGTATCTGCACAGCGCACTCACAGCTGGCATAGACGTCGTACGTAAATATACACAATATAAAGTGCCTCTTAGGTGACCCACAGTATGGCACGTTTACTGGGACAAGACAATGTCATATAATGTTAATAAGAATGCAGCATCGTTGCAGGGCGCTTCTTTGTGCTTTTTGTATCCGATTCTCTCGTTGATCGCTTAGCTACGTATCGGGACGGTGGAAGACTGTATTGTACATATATCGAGAAATCCAGCAAGCGATACCAGTGCATCATTCTGTGTATCTGCACAGCGCAATCACACTGGCATAGACGTCGTACTTAAATATACACAACATAAAGTGCCTCTTAGGCGACCTACAGTATCGCACGTTTACTGTGACAAGACAATGTCATATAATGTTTACAGGAATGCAGCATCATTGCATGGCGCTCGCTGCGCTTTTTTGTATGCCATTCTCAATTTTGTTGGTCGCTTAGCTATGTATCGGGACGGTGGAAGACTCTATTGTACATATATCGAGAAATGCCGCAAGCGATACCAGTGCATCTTCTGTGTATCTACACAGCACACTCACACTGGCATAGACGTCGTACGTAAATATACACAACATAAAGTGCCTCTTAGGTGACCCACAGTATCGCACGTTTACTGTGACAAGACAATGTCATATAATGTTTAATAGATATGCAGCATCGTTGCAGGGTGCTCGCTGTGCGTTTTTGTATCCGATTATCAATTTCGTTGATCGCTTAGCTATGTATCGGGACGCTAGAAGACTCTATTGTACATATATCGAGAAATCCAGCAAGCGATACCAGTGCATCATTCTGTGTATTTGCACAGCGCACTCACACTGGCATAGACGTCGTACGTAAATATACACTACATAAGTGCCTCTTAGGTGACCCACAGTATCGCACGTTTAACGTGACAAGACAATGTCATATAATGTTAATAGGAATGCAGCATCATTGCATGGCGCTCGCTGTTCTTTTTTTACGCCATTCTCAATTTGTTGATCGCTTAGCTATGATCGGGATGGTTGGAGCATTCTATTGTACATATATCGAGAAATTCAGCAAGCGATACAGTGCATCATTCTGGTATCTCACAGCGCACTCACACTGGCATAGACGTCGTACGTAAATATACACAACATAAAGTGCCTCTTAGGCGACTACAGTATCGCACGTTACTGTGACAAGACAATGCCATATAATGTTTACAGGAGAATGCAGCATCGTTGCATGGCGCGCTTGCTTTTTGTATGCCATCTCAATTTTGTTGATCGCTAGCTAAGTATCGGGACGGTGGGAAGACTCTATTGTACATTATATGCGAGCGAAAATCCGCAAGCGATACCAGTGCATCATTATGTGTATCTGCGCAGCGCACTCACACTGGCAGAGAGTTGTACGTAAATATACACAATAAAGTGCCTCTTAGGGACCTACAGTATCGCACGTTTACTGTGGAAAAGACAATGTCATATAATGTATAATAGGAATGCAGCAGCGTGCAGGGCGCTCGCTGTGCTTTTGGATCCGATTCTCATTTCGTTGATCGCTTAGAGTACGTATCGGGACGGTGGAAGACTGTATTGTACTATATCGGAAATTCAGCAAGCGATACCAGTGCATCATCTGTGTATCTGCACAGCGCAATCACACTGGCATAGACGTCGTACTTAAATATACACAACATAAAGGCCTCTTAGGCGACTACAGTATCGCCACGTTTACTGTGACAAGACAATGTCATATAATGTTTACAGGAATGCAGCATCATGCATGGCGCTCGCTGCGCTTTGTAGTGCCATTCTCAAATTTGTTGGTCGCTTAGCTATGTATCGGGACGGTGGAAGAATCTAGTGTACATATATCGAGAAATTGGCAAGCGATACCAGTGCATTCTTTCGTGTATCTACACAGCACACTCACACGGCATGACGTTG
This sequence comes from Dermacentor silvarum, assembly GCF_013339745.2. Taxonomy (NCBI): domain Eukaryota; kingdom Metazoa; phylum Arthropoda; class Arachnida; order Ixodida; family Ixodidae; genus Dermacentor; species Dermacentor silvarum. The sequence goes on along the minus strand of NC_051160.1, from coordinate 30,401,161 downwards.
TACGTTAAATATACACAACAT
>NC_051160.1:30359596-30401040 GCF_013339745.2 Dermacentor silvarum | reverse complement strand
GGTAAGGCGACGTCAGAACTCGTCTGGGGGTACTTACTAGCCGCCAATGCCTCGCCACAATACCCACCAGACTGCTGTAATTATTCGTGAGCCCCGCAAAGGGGCTGCAGAAGCATGCAGCCGCTCAAACATGCATTCGATCTACGGAGCCCCAATCAGGAAGGGGGTGGGACCGCTAACCAAATGACGAACGGAAGGAGATCTTATTCCGAAGCGTAATTCCGCGGTCCCGTATAGTACCTAGGCGCAGTCCCCACATTTTTTCTCTCTCAACTCACGCATGAGCAGCGGGGCAGGAAAACTCGGCGTAATCTGATCGCCAGCGTTCTTTTATCTTCTTGGTCCCAGTACTTCATGAACGGTTTGGGAAGTCGAAGCGGTCCAAGTGTTTATTCAGCAGCCGCACATAATATACCTTGTGGAGAAAACAACGCGAAGCTATAACAGTGCAGAGGATCCGGCGGACCGTGGAGTCGCGCGCATTCCGAACTTCTTGGCCGTGAGCGTATTTCCCGATTCTCGCTGGAGAGGCCGAGTAAGTATAAGTCGGTTTCCGACACCTATGGCACAAGCAACAGCCGCCTCTGTGGGAAGCGCACGAGAATGACAAAGCGTGGAGTGACGTAAGCGCGCCGAAGAAATAAAAAACACTCATGGTTTTATAGACATTCGGAGAAGAAGCCAACTGCCGAACCAAGCTTCAAAAACCAAACCGCTCGACTAATGAAGGGCTTTTCGCATGTGAGCCCACGGAGCTACGACGTATACGCTATCGTAGGCGCGCATTGAAAAAGCAGCGCAGGTATTCATCACCATGATGCAATGTACTTGAATTCGACAGCAGCAGGTACGCACGGTGCGCTAATTGCCTCACCCGTTTCTTTTAAAAACATCGCGAAAGTAGTGGCATAGTTCCAGAAACTCTAGCATGCCAGATATTAAACACCATTCCTTAATGTAGCACTTTCTTTCAACGACAGGAAGGAGTCAAATATACCTCGAGAGACGGGGGCGACCGACCGCTTTCTTTTGAAAACGCACGCACAACCAAAACAACATTTATACAACCCATAAAGATTGCAACCGAACGTGAGACGATAGACAAAAGCATGAGGATTACATGTGAACACAAAGTCCACACTTGGCGCTAGCGATATGGCGTATCTGAAACGAGAAACGTTTCTAAGCCACGCTCAAAATTCTCTTTCACTCTCTCACTCTCTCTCTGTTTTATTTGTAACAGAAAACAAGTGACTTGTGATCGCAGCTGTCAGGCGAAGACAGAGTAGCTGTCTATAATGCGTAAACTTGGAACGCAACGCTCTGACGTCAAGTTCCGCGCGTCGAAAGTAGACAGTCTCAAGCAGTGTTAGAAAACGCTCCCTTAGCTCCAAGCGCAGCTGTACTATAGTAAAAGGTCGACCGTATTACACCCGACGACGACTCGAACGCACGTTTGAACTCGAAACTTATATATAGGATGTGCTATATACGCGTGCTAGTGTGCAGCTGCAGCGGCCGACATTCAGAGTCACTGAATGTCGAACGCAACGGCGCAGACTGAGCCACTACCTCGACAGCAGACGTGACCATTTTATGGAGCACACGCACGACGCTTTAAGAGCAAACAGAAGAGAAAAAAAAAAGAAAAAAAAATCGTCTGGCGCGCCGTCTGCCCGAACTGCACTGATCTAAGCTCGCCGGGCGGGAGGCCCATAGAGGTATATGTAAAATAGCTGTTGATATTAGCCGACGGAAATTTGCCTTGTAGAATTGCAACAAGGGAAGGCTGGCCGTCAGCGCGGTGCCGTCTTCGTTGCTTTCGCATTAGTTTTTGGAACCGCAATAGCATTTGGCTAAGGGTCCCCAGTTTTGGAGAGTATTGGTATTCTATGTCGGCATAATAAAAAATTGAATTGAAAATTTAATTGAATTTCCCGCTGCTCACGTCAAGAGGGGAAGTCAACTCACTCGGGAGAACTAGCCCCATAAAGCGAAAACGAGATTTTCAGATATGCAATGTCATGACAGAATGAGTAAGTGTTCGTTAATCAAGAACACTGAGTCAATGCATATAATAATTAATGACAAGACATTAAAGGACGCATAACGCTACAAGCAGAGACTTATACAACTGCATTAACTCTCACAACGCTTAGAAGTTTAGTAAACACGCGGTCTGGCGAATAGAAGCACGCGAATTAGTTCTAATAGCCGAGCACCACGCTGTATGCTAAAGCGGGTAAGCAACGCTAATTAGTTATATTAAGCGAATAGTTTTATTAATCGAACACTACGCGTGTATGCTAAGGCGAAGCGCCACCAGCCAATAAAAATTAGTGTTTTATAAAGTGAAGTTCCAGAATGCGCGACTGTACAGCGCGCTTACACGTTTCTATATAAAGGGCTCTGCTCGGTTAGTATAACTGTCATGTTGCTTATTGGCGACGGGCGAGTGTCACTAATCCGAACATCCCGCGCGTATTTGCTAAAGCGGCAGGATCACACGGATCAATAGACAACATATGCGTGTTCCATAAAGTGAATGCAGTGGCGACTATTTCGTGCCTATACGTTCTCGTAGCAGACAACATTCTGCTCTGTATAACTGCACAAAGCCCAATGCATTTTCCCGTTTTTGATACGCCTGAACGAGTTTAATTGTGCAAGGTTCAAGTAAATGTTAATTAGTTACCATACTATCTTTCACTTAAGTAATTTTTTTCCATGTATAGGCTCCATGGCCAAATTAAAGTAAGCAAGTTGTCGCCACTTTCGCTTTTTTTTTTTAATGACTTTATGGAGTTCAACATAACCGTCGTGTCGTTTGTTGGCGCAACGCGAGTTCCATTAAACGAACACCGTTCACAGAAAACGATGCCTACACTGTCATACCACGACCGCACACGTGTCTGGCTCTTCTCAAACGAAATGACAAGCTAAGGGCTTTCACACACCGCGCGGCGAATTCAGCGCCTTGCGGGATCGCGCAATTTCGAGGCTGCCTATATACAGTAAGCAGGCGAAGGAACCTCCCTCCCCGCGCGCCTGGAACAGCATCAAGGTGACCTTCTCGAGCGTTCCAAGTGCTTTCTATGCGGGGACAAAAATAGCAAAAACCCCAAAGAGACAACCCAAAAGTGGCGCCCGAGGAGCACTTTTGAACAGAAGTAATTTGAAACTCAAACTTGTCGAGCGTCTAATCTGTGTTTATAGCTTAGAGCCGTGAGCTAGCACCGAAAAAAAGAAAAGAAAAGAAACATCAAAGCCCATAAACGTGCACGCAGGATTTACGAGACCCCAAGCAGGTCGTTTTGAAGTGAAAAAAAAAAAAAAAAGAAAACTCCAAGTGAGCAAACTGCGTTTGTCCACGCGTCCTGAAGCCAGTCCTAGAAAATCCGCCACGCGAAGCCTCTAAAAGATTGGCTAAGTCTTCTAAGCGCGGAATTTCCGGCACGACACCTAACTACCAACTACCAGTTCACCAACCACGTTACCAGATATCATCTATCTCGACCTACCGCTCGCTAAATATAATTAATTTGTTGTGTCACCGCCCCGAACCAACATGTATAGGTGCTGTCAGAAAAGGAGGAAAGGGGTAGGGGGACTTCGGAGTGATTTCGGAGCCGTTCATAGTTTTCTAGCTGAACGTTGTGCATTTTAACGTGTACCCATTGCTCCCGTGGAAGAAAGCTCTCACCCCCTTCTGCCACCCCAACCCCATCGGAATACGGGCACGCTGCGGCGGTAGTCGAACCAACGACCTCGTACTCCTGCAGCATGAACGCCACATCCGGGTAAGTGAGAAAGATAGAAAGACAAAGATAGAAATAGCAAGTAAAGTTGGACTTGAAAGCTTACAATTTACTGCGGTGTAGCAAAGAATAAACTTCTTTTTACCAACAGGTGCGCGCTCGCAAGCCAAGCTAAAACAAAAGATGAAAATACAACGAGCAAGCTTCGAACATCAGGTGCTCCGCCAAGCGAGAGAGAAAAAGATAGAGATAGAGAGAAAGAAAGAAAGAAAGAAAGAAAGAGAGGTAGAGAGAAAGAAAGAATCAGCTGGTTACCATCGTCTTTGTAAAGATGTCGCGGCCTGCGCAGGTTGCATTTGCCCCCAGTACTGGGAGGAGGGCAAGCTCGCCCACCTCCTCTTCTGCGCTGTTATAATCGGAAAGCGACGAGAGAGAAAGCCTGGGGCCACTTTTGGGGGGACGGTAGAGATGCGAGGAAATGTTGAAAGCGAGGGAGTCTGTGGGTGGGGGAGTTGGAAAGGGAGTCGGCGAGGAACCATGCAGAGCCCCTGGGAGTTAAAAACGCCTTTAGAAGAGTATACTGCACGAAACGGGGCAGGAAGGTTAACGAGTAATTTCACGAGCTGCCCGTCACAGAACCGTACAGCTGAAAAAAAAATGGACGTCGCCGTACGAAACATTCAAACGAATCGCCTTAATTAATACTAAATTAGTTTACAGAGCTATGGCGTTTTTTAAGGCCTATTATATCCAGTAACTCCTGTATCCTACGTCAGAGAAAAACCCGTCCTGTGTCTGTCAATTTCTTAATTGAATAACTCCATCCTGTTTTTCTACCAGCTCTAGAATGAGTTTACTTTTTTTTTTGGACACACGTCGCGGTGACCCAAGTTGGCCAATATTGGCCACATTATAGAGACACAGTGTCCAATGTATTGTAACTCTTGTCCTGTGTAGTGTCAACGCTGGCATGTATTGGGCAAACATGGTTTCACACTGGGCATGTATTGGCATTGTATAATAATAATAATAATAATAATAATAATAATATAATAATAATAATAATAATAATAATAATAGCCTTCGTCTAGTTACATTTAGGTGCGCGTTATTAAGAACCACGGGCGATAAAAAAATAACCTTGAGCCCTCAACAAGCTCCAGTGTTGCATCAGGACGTTAAACCCCACGAATGAACAATCAATCAATCCTCTACAGAAGGTGATGAAGCGTGCTCAAAATTATTTTGTTCTGTATCTAAAGAATTTGAAACTGAAGGGAAGAAAAAGTAACATTGTTCAACTCGAATAGACAAATTTTCTTGTTCTTCATATTAGACTGGTTTCCGCCACTTTATACATAAACCCACCGAACTGCGAAGTTTCTCCTCTTCGAACAGTGCAACGTTCGAACTGGCATAAGGTGGGGCTGGTGCGTGGTTTGTTCCTATCAACCTCGCACCACAAACCTTGCCCCTGAGACACTATAGAACGAGCGCCTACACAATAGACCACTTGTGCGAACACGTCGAAGGACGCCAGCGAGCAAAACACAAACTCTTCTATCCAATTAGCCCGTCACGTGTACAGCGCGTGTTAGTTCCCGTTATCCAGAAAGAAGCCCGAACTCACCCTGCGTCTATGCCTTTATATCACAAAGGTAAAATAAAAAATGAAAACACGGGTTCGCCTCACTATAAAACACAACAAGGAAAGGCGATCTTGCAGCTGTTATATTGTATAGCCAGGTTGTAAAAAGTCGATCAACAGAAATAAAAAATAAACAATGCTTCGTGCACGTCCCCTGGATTTCGAAGCCGTAGAAAAGTTATAAGACTTTGCAGTCGTAATTTATGAATGAGTCAGCAGGCAGCGAATATCCTTTCTGCACCTGCCAGCTGTAGTGCTTGGAAAAAAAAAAAAAAGCAGGAAAAAAGCAGTAAACTGTTCAGCTCCGACAAGCGAGCTTCACTGTTAAGCGGCGCGGTCCTGAGACAAAGCCAGCGTCATTCCGCCCACCTGATGTAACTTTGACGGCGCGCCGTAAAATATGGCCGTGCGGGCAATACCTTATTTCCACAGGCACTCAACAAACACTCCCAACACACACTTTCTCTTTTCCTCGCGTTTATCCGCGACGCACGCATGGCGATTTATGCATCTGACAGCAGACAAGCTTCCGATTGCATCAGTTCCGTTTGCGGACAAAAAAAAAAGCCCGACGCCCGGTACGTCGTATAGATAAGAAGCTAATCTAGATCCCTAAAAGCGGAAGGGGCTACTACGCTGACTAAACTGCGACACATGGTCTTCTCGAGCACGCACACGTACGCTGCGCCTGAGCTCTGTACATTCGACGAGCTCTTATCTCTCCTGTCTTCCTCAAGGCCACCACCGCTGCATATTTCACGCACAGGTAAGCACGTGCGTAACCGCGTTTGCTTCGCTACGACGCTCGTACATGTTCTGGCTTGCTTCGCATTGAACGCAGTCTCGCGAACGCCGTCGTTCAATGTTGAAAGAGGAAAAAACAATAGAAAGAAGCAAAGAAAACTGGGGGCACATTAACGCACTGCGTGCCGAGCGCTAACCCCAGCAATTCCCGCCGGGGCTCCGAGAGACAGCAGCAGAGTTTTATTAGAGACGGTTAAGACACTAAAATAAACCAACCCCAGCCGCGGCCCGTTGCGCGACGGGTCGTTCCAAACTGTCTCCACACAGAACGCGAACAAACAAACAAAAAACTCCACGCAGCAGAAGCAGCAGGCACTCAACTTCCTCGAACCAGCGATCGCTGAACAAACGAGCGCGGGGGAATTGTCATTCAGTTGACCTTCGAGTCCCGACGATGCCCCTCCTCCTTCAGACCACATCTCGTAAGCCTCTGCTTGCCGTTTCCTCGACGGCAATTCGCGCCCAAAATCAACGCGCCCGACGATAAGTGAGCACGCCTATAAGACGGCGACTCTCGATGAAAAAATAAAAAATAAAGGATAGCGAGGTAACATAGTTGCCGACTCAACCTAACGTAAGCCGATCTGCCAGATCCGAAAAGCCGTGTCTGTCAAGCGTTTCTCGGAAATGCGAGCGCAGATTTCGGAGAGCCAAAGAACTTAACCGAAAGGCTACCGAAGGCGGCAGTTTGTAAAGCGCGCTCTCTCGTAGCCGGAATTTTTTTTAAAAAAAAGACCACTCGCGACAGAATATCTTACGCGAGATATCATGTAGCAATTTGGCGGGCTCCGTTTGAATGCCTGACAGATGCGGTCGCGACGCGCGCAGTCTCTATAATCATTTCGCAACGTTGCGTCAAGCCGAATTCAAATCGCCCGTTTCTTTTTTGCCTCGTCGCATCGCCCCGATATCTTCGACAGTCCCCAAATCCGCCCGGAAAGGGCAGATTAATCCAATTCATTCCATCACGTGCACTATCGCTCGAGTGACGCAAAGATCCGGGAGCTCCTGTCAGAATCGAGCGGCTTCCGGCGGGCCGGCTTTCGCCGAAAGTTCACCGCGTGAAAGAAAGGAAATGCGAGGCTTACTGCTGCTTCAGCTTGGCCATCGCCTCTTGCGGGATGTCCGGCCTCGTGACATACACATTGGGGCGCGCCATGGCCGTTGAGGTGAGCGAAAGGAACCTGCGGTTCGGAAGCGCCCTGGACCGGAGACCGACAACGAAGTAGCCGCACGTCAGCAGGCGCCGGCTAGCTGCTCTGTTCTCCGCCGCTTTCGCTCGGTTCCGCCGGCCTCGAGCGCGGCGCTGACGTAGCGCGCTCCTTACTGCGCCTGCGCAGTGAACCGTGGAGGCGTGGTCACGTGACCGCGCGAGCAGCAACAGCAGACGGCGGCTAGCAGACGAAACGATGCAGCCGGCCGAGCCCGTTGAAGTTGTGAAGGATGGGTTGTTCGCTGCGCGCGCTACAAATAAAGCAGATGCGAACACATTAAAGTTGTTTTGTCGACTAATCTGTCTCACAAAGAAACAGATTTACAGTTCTCGTCACTTGAAGCGGTAGGAGTGCGAACGCCATTGCCTACTATAGAAAACAATAAAAACACACACACACAAAAAGTTATGCGCTTTGTATTTGGTTAGCTGACGCAACAATTACTCGAAACAGTAATAGGAGCGCCGGTGGGACAGTACTGTGATTAGCGTGGTCACTTCGAATTTATTCCTTTATTGGATCTGTTCTTTTTTGTCATTTAGATCTCTTTTGCGTTTCGTTTTTTAGTTCGTATTATTATTTATTTTTTTACGAATTGAGCAGGAAGCTTAGAATGGCAACGCATGACGCAAAATAGCTGTGTTATTGCCGGAGTGTGAAAACAGCCACAAGGATATTGATCCAGGCTGTACTCGCCGAAGTATACATGATGCAATGACTAGTGAAACTACTAAAATAAGGCTTTAGCTTTGGCAATCGAGGTTTCACAGTCAAATACACGTACAAAGCTGAAATTCCTTCATTGGAAGAACCACTGCATCGATCTGTATGGAATTCGTTGCATATATGAAAGAAATTGGTACAATCTAGTGAGTATAGTAGTCGCACAATTTGGCTTCAGCACGATAAAAACATCGTTAAAAAATGCCAAAAAGAAAACTGTTACGAAAATTGAATGGGCAAGCGTTCAACTCCGTAAATTTACAATGTAACCAGCGTCGCGTTTCTCGCCTGCCTTTGACAACGCACTTAGAGCGTATAAAATATCAACACGATAAATTCATTTCTTAATACGTACTTTACAACGACTTCGTCAGTTCTGCAAAAAGTTTCCGTCACAAAATTCCCTTGTAGTCGATATCCAAGAGTAATCATCATCATCATCATCATCATCATCATCATCATCATCAGCCTATAAATATATGTCCACTGCATGACGAAGGCCTCTCCCTGCGATTTCCAATTTCCCTTGTCTTGCTTATTATAGTGTAATATAGGCGTGCTAGCTTTGTACTTTGCAAAGCTGTCTTATTTGTCTACGTTGCAAAGAGGTCTGGCTGTCAGCTTGCCCTTTCACTTCCTTTTGTTATTCGAGCTAATAAAGCTGCTTAATAATATGCACGACCAGTTTTAAATCAACACAAAGCAAGCAGATTGAGAATGCCAAAGGCTCGAGGTGTTTTCAGTGTCATCTCGCAGTTCAGCAATGCATTCAGAACTTAGTGAATCTAGTAACCACGCGGTGGTTATTAACGGAGACCGTAAATTCGTACCAGACAAAAGCAGCTCGCCCACGTGGATTCGTCTGCTAATTCATTCGTGAAGGAAAGACCACGTGAACTCATTTTCGGCTTGAAAAGTTCCACGAATTGCGATTTGCTTTTTTTTTTCGCATTTTAATTTTTCCTTTTGTTCTTGGAATAACCTCTCGAGTCTTGGTCTTATCCCTCACGGTAGGTTTGTGCCGTTTCTCTAAAGGAAATCGTCATCATTATCAACTTTGAATTCAGGTCAGCTGATGGCAAGCTTGCGTCATGACGCGGCCATGACACCGAAATAGCGCCCCGTGTTTACAGATATTTCCTCCATTCCTCCGTGATCGTATTCGTCATAAGTACCGTACACTCATATACAGACATAAAACAAAAAAAGCTAGTGAGTGACCACGTATACGACCTCATTACTGGAGTGCATCAATACTTCATCTCTGCGTGAGATCGCAGAATGAATGCGCACCCCTCGGGGAGATACGATGCCAACCCGACGTTTACGGCTCACAGAGTGCGTCGATTGCCCCAGGACGTACACGAGCGACTATTGGGACCCCGCCGTGACTTGGACGCACCGATGACCACGAACCCCGTCATTACACGAGCAAATCCAGCAGCGCTCCGTCAACACCAGTCGCGAAAAGCTGCTTCAACGTCCAACCACGACTTGCAGAAACAGGACCTTGCAGACAGTGCGCGTCCTCTACGCTCGACTTACAACACAGAATCTACTCGTTTGTTCTTATTAGGACTTCAATATTGCTTTAGAAATTTATTGGTAGGTGGCGCTAAAAGTTGTAAGTACTTATATGCGACGTCGATATATGCGTCGTTTTTCGGTAATCAACTGGTGGGGAGTGTTTCAACTAGGCTATGGGAAGCTCTGGATTTGAGTGTCTCGGAGGTGGGTCGTCAAAACGAAGAAAAGGCTCACAACGTGCGCCCGGTCTCGTGTGCGCCGGGTGACGTGCGAGCCAGGCGGGCCTGGCCGCTCGCTTTTCGGGGTCAGGCGGGCGCGCGGCGGGTTACGAAACCGGCTGACGACAGTGGATGCAACAACGCGCGCAGTCCGTATCGACCCAACTCACTGGCTGCTGGTTCGCACGTATGCACTGCTGCTGCTGCTTCTCATTCAGTCGCATCCTTTCTTTCTTTCTTTCTTTCTTTCTTTCTTTCTTTCTTTCTTTCTTTCTTTCTTTCTTTCTTTCTTTCTTTCTTTCTTTCTTTGCTTTGCTTTGCTTTGCTTTCAACGTAATATGACAACTGAGGATTGTCAGGGACGCTCGGAAATTAGCACTACCACTTTTGTTTTTCTTTCGGTGCGCTTAAATTCGTTCGCGTTCGGTCAGTTCGGTCGACGGGCCCAAGTTCGAGGCAGTGAGCCAGATAAGAGATCGAACGTGCCCGTCTGCACGGACATGGTGGGTTTCTCCACAGATTCGTTTACTTCTGGACGTGCGGTAGCTGCGTCGCCGGAGTTTAAACTGATTTCAAGGACGCAGATATGCCTGTACATGGATGAAACTGTAGCGGCCAGGGCGTGACGCTGAAGAATGAAAAAAAAAAAAAAAAAAAGATAAAGGAGAAGAAGTAGTCATGAAATACTTGAGAACAGTTAAGAAGAGAGGGAGAGAAACGGGCACGCCCAGGACAACACGTAAGCTCTCCGCTTGCATTGTCTCATCTTATCCAGTTCTTTTTTTCACGCTTCCCCCAACTATTCACGTAGACATATACCGACGAGCTCAGTTGACAACCCTTATTCTAGTCACGGAAGCTGAATGGTCCGAAAAGGGCGTCTCGGACCAGCATGCAGACCATCGTGAGTTTTTCTCTTTGAGTGAGGGCTTTATTATTTCGTTGGTTTGTTGATATGTAACCTGATTTGCTAAAGATTGATTGATTGATTGATTGATTGATTGAGTGTGTCGTAAGGTTGCGCAAGATAGAAGTCCTGTAACCTGATTGGCCTCAGCATTTGCAAGACATGTCCCGGGAAAAGAGCGACAGGAGAAGTTGGAATAACAGTCGATTTATTCGAAGATGGAGGAGTTATTATACTTGAAAAGCTTGCGACACTTTATACTCAATGCCTCACGACTTCAAGTGTACCAGAGAGCTGGAAAAATGTCGTCATCATCATCATTAGCCTATATTTTATGTCCACTGCAGGACGAAGGCCTCTCCCTGCGATCTCCAATTACCCCTGTCTTGCGTTAGCGTATTCCAACCTGCGCCTGCAAATTTCCTAACTTCATCATCCCATCTGGTTTTCTGCCGACCTCGACTGCGCTTCCCTTCTCTTGGTATCCATTTTGTAACCCTAATGGTCCACCGGTTATCCATCCTACGCATTACATGGCCTGCCCAGCTCCATTTCTTCCGCTTAATGTCAACTAGAATATCGGCTATCCCCGTTTGTTCTCTGATCCACACCGCTCTCTTCCTGTCTCTTAACGTTAGTCCTAAGATTTTTCGTTCCATCGCTCTTTGTGCGGTCCTTAACTTGTTCTCGAGCTTCTTTGTTAACCTCCAAGTTTCTGCCCCATATGTTAGCACCGGTAGAATGCAATGATGTCAAGAATGCAATGAAAAATGTCAAGATTATACTAATTCATAAGAATGTTGACGTTAAAGAATTGAAGAATTACAGGCCCATTAGGCTTGCTTTCAGTTTTGTATAAAATATTCACAAGGTAATTTCCAACAGAATCAGGGAAACACTTCAGTCAAACAAGAACAGGCTGGGTACAGGAAGGCGTATTGTAAAATGAATCACATCCCTTCCATCAATCAGGTAATTAATCCATCTGTGGAGTACAGACAACCTCTCAACATGGTTTTCATAAATTACAAAAAAAGCACTTGATTCAGTAAAGATACCAGCAAGCATGAATGTATTGAGTAATCAAGAAGTACAGGAAGCATACGTGAATATCTTCGGCAAATATCTACAAGGATTGCACAGCAACCTTGGTTCTCCACAAGAAAAGTAGAAAGGTACCTATCAGGAAAGAGGTCAGGCAAGGAGACACAATCTCTCCAATGCTATTCACTGCATGCTTAGAATATGTATTGAAGCTCTTAGACTGGGAAGGCTTAGGAGTGAGGATCAACAGCGAATATCTCAGCAACCTTCGGTTTGCATATGACATTGTCCTATTCAGCAACAATGGGGAGGAATTAAAACAAATGATTGGTACCTTAGCCGAGAAAATGTAAGAGTAGGGTTGAAGATTAATACACAGAAGAAAAAGGTAATGTTCAATACCCTGGCAAGAGAACAAGAATTTCATGAAAATTTGTTCCAAGTGGATACGCCTTGCGACCTCACCGGCTGCAATCCGTAAATTGCAATATGTACCGTAAAATAATTCACTAAAAAGTTAATTACTGAATTTTTGTTGATTAGTCGATTGTGCATTTCGATTTCTCGTGTGAGTAATGTCCGGCGCTTCCAGTAATCCAATTCAATGACTAGAATTATGCTATCTGCCAGCGATGTTTAAAAAAGTATGTATGGTTTAAAAAAAAAAAAAAACACCCGGTGTAAAACGAGAGTTGGTCTCGAATCTGGCAGCCTTGATGCTATTAAGTAGTATACGAGAGTTTATTAGCCACATGACTGCTCTCCTACGTTCACCTGTTACGTGACAACACCGGGCAAAAAATAGTGTTCCACCTCCGCCCGCCATGACTCTGAGTGGCGCTGGCTAACACTCCCAGGGCTAGATCTAGTACACGTAAATACCCAAGTTAGTAGACGGATTGATGACTGTCGCTGTAGCACAAATTGTAGTACACCGCACGCGTTATGCGAATGTTGTGCGTTCGGTTTTTCTATTCCTCCTCTCTCTCCTTGTCGTCTTTGCGTTCCCCTTTCCCATTCCCTCGGTGTAGGGTAGCCAACTGTACGTTATTCTGGTTAACCTCCCTGCCTTCTGTCTTTCTCTTTCCTCCTCCACCTTGTGGGTTCGGTTCTCACCGGCTACAAGTTTTCTTTTCGTCCACTTTCACCTCTCTTTTATTCATTGTTTTCTACATTTCATTTTCAAACACAGCATATTACCCCTATGTTTTCCTTGGCTTCATTGCCTGTCGGCTTTATATGACCCGGTGTAAATGAAACATTGCCACAAACAAAGGAATACATAAGAATAAGTATAAAACGAGCAATTTTTCAGTGTCCTCATTATGTTTTAATGCTTCTGCGTCTTCTTCAAGACGAGATTGATCAAGACCAAGCTTCGATCCACGTTGCGTAAAAAAAGAGTGAACCGAACACGAGAGGGCCGTCGCCCAACTCGGCTCCAACAAGGTGCTCTCCTGAACGTCGCGGCTAAATGACGTATATGCGCACGTCGGGGGCGGACAGAGTCTCATTTCGTGACCCCATTTCTCATCAACCCGATCCCGCCTGCAATATATAACCTCTTCCGGGCTGACCACATGACTTCAGAGTATACTGAGTGGCTCTATTGATTAGGAAAAGGAGTCGATAGCCTTGTAGATGTCAAAACAAAACAATTAAAAGAAGCGTTCAGTAACACCGGTGTCTTTTCATCGTCTTAGGGCTACATGTACTCCCGCTTGTATACCGTCAATACGTGTATTCAGTTTTGTGGTCGTCTGTCTCGAGCTAAGGTCTATATGATCATTTACCATGGCGCGCTAGCTATAGCCCAGCGGCATAAGTTCTATAGTTATATACACACTATACACACACAAATACACACAGCTCAGCGCCATAGCCACTGAGCTGTACAGCGGCGGGTATATATATAGTCCCGTCTCACCGACTCCGACTGGACTCGAGACCGTTCTCTATTCAAAGATACTATAGGACTGTGGCCACAGCCGTCACTTGCACAATGAAGCGATTCGTGCACTGTAGTAAGTGAAGTGCACCGGATAGAGAGACCGCTTATAGTGGCCCCATAACTTAGGATAACTTAGCGACTTCCCCACTAGGTTATCCACGCTGCTTCCTCATCTGGCTCTCTATCTTGTTTGGCTGACGCGACCCATATAGCGTTTGCTGCAGACGAAGTGGAGTAGAATGAATGCATGAATTAATGAATTAATTACTTTATTCCCCACAAAAATAATCCTATGTTGGGGTTCTGGGTAAAACGTTGCGCGCGGCAACTTTGACCAGCCTAAAAACCCATCAAAGGCAACAGAAGGCATATCGTGCGCTCACATGTAAGTACACAGGTGGGTGCGCGTTAATTTACAAAAAAAATGTATCATACAAACAGGAAGTACAGTACGTTGAATAATTAGAGAACAAGTAGTGTGTGTGCACAAGGAAATATAGAATTTATACATGAGCAGAAAAGATTAGTGAAAGCATTTTTTAGAGCGCAGCTCTTAACCTGCGTTGAGCGTCGGAGTGTCTTACACTGAAGAATGAGCGAAGAATGAAAGAGCGAACGCGGAGCGAAGCGGGGAATGAAAGACGGCGAGAGCGAAGAGAGCGCGAGGATAAAATCGGAGAAGGAGGGTGCAGCGTAAACATGAGGAGGAAAGCGGAGGCCACCTTGAAGCACCACCAGGTGGCGCTCACGTCCGCGCATTCGAAAGAAAGTGAGAAATAGAGACCGTGAATTGGATGCAAAGAATGGAAACGAAAAGGACAATGGAGATTTACAAGAATGAGAAGAAAGAAATTAGAAGGGAAAATCTGTACGATAACACAAAGGGCAGTGCCTTAATTGCTATTTGAGGCTCGAGCCGGTTGCCTAAGGACGAAAACATATCGGAACAAATATTCGGAACTAGATGAGACATGTGTATGCTGCAGTAAAGATCCAGGGACCACTCAGCACATCCTAATGGAATGCGACGGGATCCACCCAGCGAGAACCGTAGGTAACGTGCAACTCCCAGAAGCGCTTGGGTTTAAAGTGGAAGGAAACATAAACAGATCAGCCGTAGAGATCAGCAAGAGACGATTAGAGTACTGGTGGAAAAAAAGCAGGAAAAGATGGATACGACCTGATCTCTTAAAATCATAGGCAGCGGTACAAGGTAAATTTTTGAAAAAGAAAAATAATGAGAGGTATACAAAAATGCTAGATAAAGAACATGTATAGTATACCTGATTAAATCAAGCAGGCTAGGTGACTATTTGTCGCCGCCCCGTTTCAAAGGGGATGCCAATAAATCATCATCATCATCATCGAGGCAGCGGCGGCACCGGCCGTGCGGGGGAAAGAAAAAAAAGAACCAGAAAGCTCGCCTTCGCGCATAGCGTTCGCCGCAAGCGTTTCCCAGTAAAGATAACGGTTTCATAAGCTGCAGTTGCCGAGAAGCGGCAACTGTAGCTTATGAAATCGTTACAAAAAAAAATAAAAATACAAAAATAATAAATAAATAAATAAAGTGGTGAAGTGTATAGTCCTCCCCAATCCCCTACGCGAAGCATCTGACGAGTAAAGGATGTCGCGGGGATCAGGCTGCCGAGCAAGTCACAATTTGAGGCCGTTCGTCGAAGCCCACTGTGTACGCGATCGGGTTGCATTGTGGAGGGCCGGGCCACCTTGACACTGGAGCCATATCGGAGACAAAGTTGTCTATGGCACATACCGCATAATTCCTAGCAAGTGCACCCCCCCCCCCCTCCCGCTCTTGATTTACCGGGACTTAAAAAAATATTTACGCAGAGCTTTACGAACAACAGATGTAAAGGGTTTTGCATATGTTCTTGCATACAAAGAGGCACTATATACGAACGCGCGTTCCTTGTATCTTTGTGTGTGTGGTAATTGTTTGCTTGGCGTCAAACTTATGGTAAAAATATGCAGAAGCTGGTCCCAATAGTGCAAGTTGTACTTTACAGTACCTTTCGATGGTATGCTCAGTTGGCGTGCTACAGCACGCCAACTGAAAGCCGAATGGATCCCGAAATACACCACGCTAAACTACTCTGGATGTCCTTGGCTATTTTTCCACGACTCCAATGCGATCGATACATCTGTGAGCTACATAGCAATAAGCAGATAAAAAAAGAAAGAAAGAAAAAGAAAGAAAGAAAACGTCGGAAAGACGACAACAAACAGGCGCGTCCGATTAAGAAACTTGTTGGCGTATTCGTGCTTTCGGTATAACAGTTATATAACGGTAACGTTGCCTAAGGGGGGCATGTGGACGGAAAGAACCAACGAAGGCTCGACAGGCCGACGCCATCTCGAGTGCTCGCGCCCTTACGCCAAGATGGCGTTTATGTATACTTTCATGACTTTGGCGTCCACTTAGGACGACAGAACATTGTGCCGTGGTCCTTCCAGTTTGAAGGACATGATAGCTGACCGCGCCGCACTTGAAGCACGATATATACTAGTGCACACGTTCCCATGGCAGACAACAATGTCTTACGCACAAAATGTGGCCCGCATTGTCCGACATTTCTCTCCGCTGAGCGCATTTAAGATAGCGTATCGCGGACCGCTAGAAGTCTGGGACGGACGTGATAAGTCATAGTGGCTATAACAACACGTAAGCCCGATGTTCTTTCAGGTCAACGTCGTAACGTTCTGCCTTCGGAATCCCGAAACAAATAAATGTACGTACCTCAGAAATAAACGGTGACCCGGTGTTTGGCATGTGTTGCGGTTCGGTATCACTTGACTGATAACCAAGAAAGATAAGTGGCTCCAGGAGAACTCGTACACTCTAATGTACACACTATTGAAGTACACTCTATTGGTCTTTTCGAGAGCCAATTAGTCGCAAGAAGTCGCACTGTAGTGTAGATTTTTCGAGTACTGGGTCCTTCTCGGTGTTTGATGTCATGGCGTTTAATATCTCTCATGCACCTTTGGCATGAATCGAACACGTGGATGAGGAGCACTATATAGGCCAGATAAAGAAGCGCGTAGTCATTGATGAGTGAAGAGATGGCACCTGCGCCTGGGCCATGGAAGTGAACACGTTCATTCTTTTCGTCGCTTGTTTAAGTGTTCGACGTTGTTCACTGCGCCTGCATTGTATGTGTTACAGTTTCTGTTGGACCGGCATATATTGTACTGACTATCGGTATACAAATACTGCGCATGTATTGCAGAGTATCGAATGAAATAAAGTCGAATCGATGTGATTCGATGGCGTTCTGCAAGCGGCAAGCACATAAGTATCGGACTTGCGTGTCACCAATACGCAGACTTGTTCAGTGGCCGCAAAGATTTCCTTCCAGAACAAAACAATGAGCTTCAATGGCGTAGCGAGAATGTACTTTTTTTTAGCATACTAACACACAAATTGCAGGGAAGGAAGGAGGGGGAATGTTTCCACTGACGAGCTCAAACAACGACGATGAGCCTGCAGATACGCTGTAGTCGAACCCGGATATAACGAATTATCGTGCATAACGAATAGCTGTAAAATCCCCTTGAAAATTTTTGTAAAATATTTTTATTTTATATATCTAATTATTGATATATGGAACTATTTGACGATACCCTTCGAGTTCGATATATCCCGGTTCAACTGTAGTACAGTGAGACTGCCACTGAGAAAAAAAAAGTAACGATGAAGCACACTGTTTACGCACGTCACTGCAACATGCGTTACACCGCAGTCTTTCCGTTTGGAAAAACATGCGCTGCAGCATCTCTGACTTGATAAAGGGAATAATTGTTTGTCCTGCATTTGACACCATTTCGCGGGATTTCTCATACACCCTCGGAGAACAAAGTGCGAAATTAAAGCGCGTATGAACCATTTGTTTAGCCGAGGAAGGACCATTTATACCCGACTCCATTATTGACGCAACATCCGCTGTTGAGCTCGAGGTACACGGGTTCAATCCCGGCCGCGGTGGCCGCATTTCGATGGGGGCGAAATGCAAAAACGCTCGTGTGTTATAGGTACACGTTAGGTACACGCGCGTTAAAGAACCTCAGATGGTCAACATTAGAGAGTTTTAGATTAGGGGGACGCAAGCGTAGGGGCCCGCTAGCGCTTGGGGCCGCGGTACTGCGCACGCGCAGACCGTCTGCGCGTGCGCAGTACCGCGGCCCCATGCGCTAGCGGGCCCCTACGCTTGCGTCCCCCTAATCTAAAACTCTCTATTAACCCAGGGTGCCCCACTACGGCGTACCTCATAATCAGATGGTAGTATTGGCACGTAAAACCCCAGATTTTTCTTTATTACAATTGCAGAATGTTTCTTCTCGGAGGCATCTCCGAGTCCATGCATAAACTCTGTTGAAGTCTGCCATGTTCACTACTGGAATGCGGGCATAAGGAGCAAAAACACAGCGTAGGGGGACCCGTACGAGACCTTCGCCAAAATGGAGTAAAATATGTGATGAACAGCTACTCCCGAAAAAGTTAATCGCCAGCACTTCGTTCTCTTAGAGGGAATCCATTTTCTAAATGTTAGTCTGCATGCAGGCATTCGTTCCAAGATTAAGTTGCTATTTGCACTCGGTAACAATGAGGTGTTTCCATTTGGAATGAACGGCCCCGTAAGCATTTGAACAACAAGAAATGGAACGCCGAACTTTTTCAGTCGCCAACAATATACCCCTGACGTGCGAGTTCAAAACCTAACACATGAACGCGTACAAAGTATTGCTTTAACGCTAAACATTTAATTAGTTCGGCGTGAATGCTGAGCCACTAGCGACTCTTAAACGCTAACTTGGGTGTCCCCTTTCTTATTGCTCTGGGTCCGGTGCAGACATTGCGTGTCCTTCGTGGGGCTTGCTAATGTAGGCACGTGCTAATATTTTATAGACTCGCGCTATGCCCTATATGCCCTCGAGTGCAGTCAGCTCTTCTGGTAAATGAATGATGAACAAGAAGGACAGTACATCATCCGGTCGAGTATCTTCTATCAACCTGTTATCAATTCTACCTGTTTAACTGCATGCACTACAGGTCTGCAACAACATCTTCCAGCGGTATAGCAGTTGCCCTTGAGCGTGACTCCACCCTAGTACATGTAAATTTTCTAATTTCGTTGGACCAACTAATCTGCCGCCGTCAGGGTATGTATGGAGATCACAGCGAGAGGTTGGTGAGTTAATTACAACAATATCTGATGCTCAAAGCACGAGGTCGCAGCTTCGATTCCCGGCCGCATGCAGCAAGTAAATCAATATGGCGAGCTTCCTTGCTTACAGGTGACTGCAAGTCAACATGACATTTATTTATTTATTTATTTATTTATTTATTATTTATTTATTTATTTATTATTTATTTATTTATTTATTTATTTATTTATTTATTTATTTATTTATTTATTTATTTATTTATTTATTTATTTATTTATTTATAAAAAAAACATGTGATAATGTTTCAGCAGGAGTCTGCTCGACAAATGCTCACTCAGTGCAGCGTGCAAGAAATAATCTTCCGTTTTGGAACAATGCAGAACAGGCAAGCTATATGGGTCATTCCACGCCAACTGTCCCAACCTTGGCGCTCGACTATCAGCGATTTCTTTGAAAAAATTGAGGACTATCTATTTAAAGCAAGAAGTCATCCTGTAAATCTTTTTTGCGTAAAAAAATTTTTCAGCACCGCTAGGAACATGTGAAGTTTTTTAGAAAGCTCGAAAGTATGTGTCGTAAAATGCATTGTCAAAAAATGTTCTCTCCTTAAATTAGCCGAGGACACAATTTTCCCTTGAGAATGAAGATAGGCTTTTCACTTTTAAAAAAGTTTTGTCGATCTTTACGTTCCCGTGAAATTTTTATACGGCACTAAATATGCAAAATTTGGTGCATATTGGGAATTTTTTCTCAGAAAGATAACTTTTACCGAAAGGTTATATTTCATAGTAACTAATTTCCAGCAAGTTGTACTGCAAGTGAAAAATAATTTGGGACGGATATAACGTGAAATGGCCTGTACAGCTGGCGACAAAGTTGCAAAAAAGTTAGTTTTAGCCGATGTTTAGTCGTAAATTTAGCATTGAGGTGGTCGGGGTAAAAATACGCTAAATAGTGTATCTATTAGAAACATCTATTGTCTACAATCTGAGAAACTTTTATCAAATTACTTTTTGTTTTAAGCAAGAAAAAATTTTTGAATTTGTGTTATACTGGTCTCTGCGCTTGCACGTGTTTCCCCTTCGTAGGAAAGCGTCCTAGCGGTAAGTAGAACTTGCGCGGACGCAAAATTTCCTGAATTGATGAAGGAACATCTAGACAAGATAATCAGCTCCTCAAGTGTTTATTTGAGTGCTTTATTAGAAATTATTAGCCTAGCCAATAAAAAACGCGATCCCCAATAGAGCGCATTTAAACGGATGTAGCCGTACGCCGACGGCCTGCATAGCGTCATCACGCAGCATCGGAAAGTTACGCCGGTGAGTACAGAGTGCCGTTACGTACACTAAGATTTAGAAATGGGCGAAAACTTTGTGATTAAGAAGAGAATCTGTTGCTTTATTGCGGCAAATATGTAGCAAATATCAGCCAACACAATCGTGTTTTAGCGACCACGTTTCTTCTGCAGAAAACAAGTAGCAGACGAAAATAAACCATACAATAAATGCCATAGTGGCCATAGTGCAGAAAATTTAGACGGAAATGCGAATAAGCCTGGTCATTAAAAGAAAACATGACTATTTCGAAATTAAATTTTGACTATATGTTTTCAGGCTTCTACTTTTTTATCATTGCTCCACTGCTATGCCGGACATAGTTACTATTATTTAGCGTAACTATGTGATTAATACGCAACATACTTCACTAATTTCTGTTTAATGACTTCATTTTATGTCACTTCATTAACATGATGCTTTCATTTATTTAAAATGTCATTAGTGGACTCATAAAAACAAGAACAAGCAATCGATTTAAAGTACGTATCTAGTGTCTCGTCGCTTTTGTCCTTTAGGCCATTCTGGATTTTATATGCTGGTTACATAAAGTAATACATACGCGAATGCTAAAAAAATGATACCTCAACGCTCGACATAGACCACTTCAAACAATTAGCAATTGTTTAGGTGTTATTAAACGAAAGTCATCGCAACGCTATTAAAGTTCCCTTGAGGACCAGAGATTAAGCATAAATCCATGTGCTCAATAGTGGAGGGTTCACCGAAAGAAAAAACATACCTTCTTTAGCGCCCTCATGGCATGGTGTCGAAGGATGAATAGACGCTTTCATGACAAACTAGAAGGCATTTCACAAAAGTGTGACAAGTACAGGTAATATCATGAATACAGCTTCTCCAATGGCACAACTGCTACATATCGCCGACTGGAGAGCCACCTTTCCTCAATGTACAAGTCACACAGGGGATATCCAGCACTCGTTTGCAAAATTTCACACCCTTGCTTTGGAATGTTTCAAGCACGACTGCTAGGACATCTGCTAACTAAGGCATCGGAAAGTTTCGTCTGCTACTTGTTTTCTGCAGAAGATCGAAACGTGGTCGCTAAAACACGATTGTGTTGGCTGATATTTGCTACATATTTGCCGCAATAAAGCAACAGATTCCCTTCTTAATCACAAAGTTTTCGCCCATTTCTAAATCTTAGTGTACGTAACGGCACTCTGTACTCACCGGCGTAACTTTCCGAAGCTGCGTGATGACGCTATGCAGGCCGTCGGCGTACGGCTACATCCGTTTAAATGCGCTCTATTGGGGATCACGTTTTTTATTGGCTAGGCTAATAATTTCTAATAAAGCACTCAAATAAACACTTGAGGAGCTGATTATCTTTTCTAGATGTTCCTTCATCAATTCAGGAAATGTTGCGTCCGCGCAAGTTCTACTTACCGCTAGGACGCTTTCCTACGAAGGGGAAACACGTGCAAGCGCAGAGACCAGTATAACACAAATTGAAAATTTTTTTTCTTGCTTAAAACAAAAAGTAATTTGATAAAAGTTTCTCAGGTTGTAGACAATGGATGTTTCTAATAGATACACTATTTAGCGTATTTTTACCCCGACCACCTCAATGCTAAATTTACGACTAAACATCGGCTAAAACTAACTTTTTTGCAACTTTGTCGCCAGCTGTACAGGCCATTTCACGTTATATCCGTTCCAAATTATTTTTCACTTACAGTACAACTTGCTGGCAATTAGTTACTATCAAATATAACCTTTCGGTAAAAGTTATCTTTCTGAGAAAAAATTCCCAATATGCACCAAATTTTGCATATTTAGCGCCGTATAAAAATTTCACGGGAACGTAAAGATCGACAAAACTTTTTTTAAGTGAAAAGCCTATCTTCATTCTCAAGGGAAAATTGTGTCCTAGCCTAATTTAAGGAGAGAACATTTTTTGACAATGCATTTTACGACACATACTTTCGAGCTTTCTAAAAAACTTCACATGTTCCTAGCGGTGCTGAAAAATTTTTTTACGCAAAAATGATTTACAGGATGACTTCTTGCTTTAAATAGATAGTCCTCAATTTTTTTCAAAGAAATCGCTGATGGTCGAGCGCCAAGGTTGGGACAGTTGGCGTGGAATGACCCGTATACGACTGCGTGACGTCACAAATAAAGATGCGGTAAATCATTAGTATAAACATATTTTACGGCCTACAAGAACTAAAATTTGGGCGAGTTTGCAAGAATTCATACTTGACTTCAAGCGCAAGAAAATGAGGACACAAGAAAGGCAGACCATGCAGACAGGACGAGCGCTTATAAGCTCATTTCTTGTGTCCCCGTGTTCTTACGCTTGAAGTATGAATTTTTTTACGGATTCACTAAACGAGCAAGCGATGAAAACAATATCTTTTTTTTTTGGGGGGGGGGGGCTTTTTTTTTAACTTTCCGTAACACAGTTCCACAATTCCTGCAATAACGAGATTGTCTCTCAAGTTTGCAATCCTGGTGGGAAGCGCCTGGCAAAGGGCTAACAACAGCGCCCGACAGCGACGGGGCTTTATTGGTTCTATCGACCAACAACTGGTGACGCAAGAACGCATGCCGCCTCATTCGCTTTCATTTGGCTCGGGTGCCAAGGACGCGCTTAGAATTGCGCTGCTTTCCGGCGAACTCTAGCGAAATTGGTCGCTGGAGGAAAACAAAATGAAAAAAACAAACAAAGGCGCTCAGCGTTTGTAAACGCCTTTATTTTTTCTCTTTCCTTCATTTCTTTTTTCTTTTTTGCACGCGTACTGTCAAAGTGTCATCAAAGCAGAAGCTTAATTAGCTTTGGGCCGGTAGACCCTCGTTTGCAAAACGCAAGTACACTTATATACCTCGAGCGTAAGTAAAACACATGGCGGAACACAAAGCGAAGACTGGCTTTTCACGGAGAATTGGCTTGCGAATTAAGGCTGTCTGCACGACGTCGCGCGCTCCTTCTTATAGTTTATTTCTTTCCTCCATGATTTTAACAGCCATACAATTCAGGCTCCAAATGGAACACTCGCGATTGCACCGTATATACTTTTAACGAACACTGGTTATACAGAGCGCTTTCTCGTCGCACTACAATGTTCTGCATAGCTTTCTTCTTTCTTTCTTTTTTTTTCGAATTTCAGTTTACGCTGGTGGTACCTCGGGCATACGACTATACCTTACACGAGAATTGAGGACAACTGTTCCGCTGTGCGTCTCTTGTCGAAACGCGCCGTTTCGTCTTGCCGCGCCACCACAACTTCACTTAGTCTATAGACCGACTCGTATAAAGTGCGTGGGATGTGCATCTTCAAAAAAAAAAGAAAGAAAGAAATAACAAATGGTTCGATAACTATCTGGCTCCCGTTGAGTAAACGAGCGAAGAAAGAAACGCCAGTGCGTGGAGCTACATGTTGTCATGCCGTCTTGGTCATGCTGCCGTCGCCGTCGCACCATCAACAACTCCACCGTCGCCACAACGTCGTTGTCACGCTATTGTGTCATCTACTAAAACATGTCGGCGATAATTTGCGCCGCCATCACCAAACAGCGTTAACCGACGTCAGCAGTATATATGGTGCGGAAGTAGTAGTGTGTCTGCTAGATTTATGCGGTCCACGTTAAGTATTCAGAATAGGCAGCTTATTCAGAACAGGCAGACGTTGCGTGGCACGCAACTCTACGTTGGAGCCCTGGGCCAAACAAGGTCGACGACTCAGGCGATTGCTTAAGTGGGACCCAGAAATGAAATTTCGCATGCTTCACAAGCTCTAACGAAGCCAAAACAAGTATGGTGCACCAGATTCGCGTTGGTGTCGGATTCGCCAGGCGTTGCAGACACTTCGTACATAGGTTGCAGTGACACTATAGCCCAAATTCTGAACATTGTCAGGTGCCAGAAACACTTGATCACATATTTTGCATTTGGCCCGCGTACGTGCGAGAAAGACAGAAACGGGTCCCTTCCATCACACACGTGGATATGTAAGAGGCCGCTATCAGACAAGTTCTTGGGTCAGTGGCCTGATGCAAGCAGCACAGCTTTGATTACAATGAAGTGCAGCTATAGCCTTTCTACAGGTCACTGGGCTAGACGAATGGCTTTAGATATGCCGCAAGGTTGTAGACTTGTATATATGCACCTCCTTCTGTGATCATCATCATTAATCAGTCCTTTTTCTCCGCGCCCTTTTTCCAGCTGTGTAAAATAAATAAAAATAACCAGAGACTAGCTATGGACAGGATTTTGCACGAAGC
Organism: Dermacentor silvarum; assembly: GCF_013339745.2. Classification (NCBI taxonomy): domain Eukaryota; kingdom Metazoa; phylum Arthropoda; class Arachnida; order Ixodida; family Ixodidae; genus Dermacentor; species Dermacentor silvarum. The sequence continues at coordinate 30,376,477 of NC_051160.1, read as the reverse complement.
CGAACGGGAAGGCTCCACCGTGCAGGACATTGTCCAGTCGTTGGCCGACAGATACCTACCCACAAGCCCTTTGGGCGACACGGACTATCCCCGCTACCGGGGTGTCCAGCGGGAGGACCTGGACGCTCCTTTCTCTAAAAACGAGGTCAGGGAAGCGCTTTTTACGCTGAACGGCCGATCGGCCCCGGGGCCGGACGGAATTTCGAACAGGCTTCTTCGCAATCTGGACGAAAAGGCCATCTCGACGTTAACGGACGAGATCAATCGCGTGTGGGACTCGAGTGACGTCCAGGATTGGAAGCTCGCGTCGGTAGTTCACATTCCAAAACCAGGTCGGACTCCCGGACTATACAACCTGCGACCAATCTCGCTCACTTCGTGCGTGGGAAAGGTCATGGAACACGTCATTCACAGCCGGATATGTACATTGAGGAACGCGAACTCTTCCCCTACAACATGGTGGGCTTTCGTCCGTCCCTGTCATCTCAGGATGTCATGAAACTCTAATATTAAATTCCAGATCATCGATAGGGACACCAGGGACGTCAGGGGTATCCTAGCGCTGAATCTTGAAAAGGCCTTCGCTAAAATTTCCCATAGGCACATCCTCGATTCCGTTACGGACATGGACCTTGGATCCAAGTTTCACGGGTTCGTCAGTTCGTTCCTTCGGGGCAGGCTCGCCACTCTCAAGGTGGGCGAGGTAAAGTCTGGTCCCTTCGAGCTGGGGGAAAGGGGCACCCCTCAGAGGTCGGTCATCTCGCCACTTCTCTTCAACGTCGCCATGCGCGGTCTCTCCGCCCGCCTGTCCGAGGTGGACGGCGTTGATCACGCTCTTTACGCCGACGACATCACGGTGTGGTGCGATGGCGGCAGTGAAGGCAGAGTCGAGGAATTCCTACAGGCGGCCCTGAGCTGCACGGAGGATTTCTTGGCGGGCACAGGGCTCCGGCTCTCCCCGTCCAAGTCCGAACTCCTTTTGTATCGACCGACCAGGAGGGGGCGCATCCCCAAGTGTCAGGTGCCTCTCGAGAAGGTCGACATCTCCATTCGCACGGCCATCGGGAAGGTCATTCCCAAGGTGGAGGTCATCCGCGTACTCGGTATCCTCATCGAGACAAATGGCTGTAACGGACAGACGATCGCTCGTATCACCACCAAAACGGACAACATGGTCAGGCTCATCACTAGGGTCTTCAACAGTCACGGAGGGCTGGGGGAGGAGGACAACCTCCTCAGGTTGTACCACGCCTTCCTAATGAGCCACATCACGTACGTGGCCGCCGCGCATCGCTGGTACGGATACGAGAGGGCAAAGCTCGCAGCGCTGATGCGCAAGAGCATCAAAAAGGTGCTCGGCATCCCCATGGCCGCCAGCACGGAACAGCTCATGCAGCTGGGAGTCCACAACACTCTCGACGAGGTTGTCGAGGCCATCTCCGTGGTCGAGGCACAGCAGACGGCCCAGGTCGTCAGGCTCTCTTCCTCGCCTGCGGGAAGGCGGATCTTAGAGGCGATGGGCTGCAATATGGGAGAGGCGGTGCGCGCTCGACGCGGAGACGCCGGAGGCCGTCACGGTCTCGCCGTTCCCGGGCAACGTACACCCGCAACAAAATGTAGGCAGACGCAGGGCCCGGGCGGCCGCACTTCTCAGATCTGTCGCTGGCGATCCGCGATCGGTAGCGTTCGTCGACGCCGCCCAATACGGTTCATCCAACCGTTTCGTGGCGGCCGTGGTAGATCATAGGGGCAACCTCCTTAACGCCGCGTCGGTGCGGGCACTCCGGGACGGGAGCAGGCCGCAGATCTACACGGATTCCCGGGCGGCGGACGTCAGGGCGTGGGTTCGGTCTAGAGGGAAGCGGCCTCCCTGCTTTGCGGCAGGAGCGTCTCCCCTCACGTCATCACTTGGTTCCCGGCCCACATGGGGCCTCAGGTCTCCCCCGTCGTTCCCAACGCCAACGACCTGGCCCACGCCCGCGCGCGTTTCCCCGGCGCGCGCCGGGGAAACGCCGCTCGAGGGCGCGGACGCGGGGATCCACAAGGACTCGCTCCACACGTTTAATGAGATTTCAAAGCACCATCAGCTCGGCAGGAAGGTCTATCCCACGCCCCACGCCAAGCTCTCCAGGCTTCAGTTTTCCACCCTTCGCATACTGCAGACCGGGTCCTATCCCAGCCTAGCCAGGGTACAGTGTAGCCAGGGTCAGCAGGTACGCGGACTTGTTCGAGCTCGATTGTCCGGAATGCGGCGATCCCTTCTGCACTTTAGAACACATGCTCTGGCGGTGTCCCTCGTTACGGGACCACGATAACACGGAAGAAGAGTGGGTGGAGGCGCTCAAGAGCTCTGACCTCGCCGCTCAGCTACGGGCTGTCCAGAGGGCCCGCGACACGGCTGTCAGCCACCCGTCCCGACGTGGGAGCGGCCCGCGGTGGCTCCTCCCCCGGTAAGGGGTTCTCGGAGTCGCTCCTCAGGACCTAAATTAAAGTTCATTGCCTGCCTGCCTGGTGTAGAAAAAGTGTAGCTCCGCCCACCTACACGAAGCCATTCTTTATAGCAGTATACTGTAGCATCAAAACTACACTTTCTACGCCGCAGTTTCCATGAGTGTAGGTAGCAGACGACAAACAATCAGGCTGGCGTTGCAAACGCGTGGCGCCATTTTGTCTGCGACTGTCTGCGCTGATATGGCGATGATAGTGAAGGTTCCCTGCAGGGACGGGCATCGAAGTGCTGGCGTGACCGTGTGTCGCATACGATCACAGAGGAAGGTGAGAATAATCCTCCAAGAAATAAAATTATCTTACTCACGCATTGTGCAGGCTGTTTAAGTCGATGCGCGCTGCGCATTCGCGATGCATTTAGCTCCAGTTTATCTAGATGTCTTGCTGAAAGGAAACTCGTACATTGGCTTCTAGTTTCAAGCATGGACATATACGTAGCCTACAAGTGCCAAGAGGCAAAGTGTGAATTCAGGCGATTTTCGTCTGCTTAAGCAGAAGAGGACGCGCAGTCTGCTTTGTGAAGTCAGGCGATTTTCGTCTGCTTAAGCAGAAGACGACGCGCAGTCTGCTTTGATTAGCCCCAGTGAGTCAAGTTCAGCCCACAGCATCATAGCCTCTGTCCGCATGTGCACTCGTCTGCACGAAGTGTATGTAAAATAAATAGCCCTAGTGTGTTAACTTGGCTTCGTTGTTAGGTACGTTCGATTCGCCTGCACCACCTGAACCAGTTCACGAGGTGCTGCACCCTCTCTGCTGTCGGTGCAGACTTGGTGCAGGCGTACAGGTGCGAAGCAGCAGCGCAGCAGCGGGGTTTGAACAGCCGCAAGCGCCGTTAGAACCCCGCTTACGTGTCTACGCAGGCGCGGGCGTACTTACACCTCAGAGGCCGATCATACCAGCAGTTCAGGACCTCTCAAACTTGCGCACTCCGTGCACATTAGTCGGACAAAGCATAACGCGTGCACCGCAGAAATAGAGCTGCACAATTTCTGAACTCGTGAACCGTCGTGAACTGGTTCACAGTTGTGGAGCAAATTGCGCGGAGGAGAGCGCCCTCTGGGTGTGCTGCAAGGAACCTAGCGGCGTGCGCAGCGCGCGAGCCATGCAATTCGGCAAAGGAGCAGCCAGGCCGCAGGCACGGTCACGGAACCTGGCGATGTTCACAAAGAAAGCTTCGCTTTTACAAAGGTACAAGTACAGTGTTGTACAAGCTAGCGTCGCTAATCATTACTGCTGCCATGTGCGCACAGCAAGTGCTCCTAATCGCTTAAGTAGATTTGAATCACGGCCCACGATTCGCGCGCATTTAGACAGCGGCAAGCTGTGCATTTCTTTGTCCCAGCGAATTGAGCGATGCGGTAGGTTGCATCGTTAGCTCGCGTTTCTTTCGTTAATGCGCCCAAAAAGCAAAATTGTTTATTGTATCATCCAAAATGACGGAATGGTCTTATTGAAAAATGTCGCACTGTTTCGCCTGACTGGAGGAAGCATTGATCGAAATAGCAAACTATTAGACAGCTATACGAAGTAAGGTTAGGCGCATGGAAAACACGAACACACATCACTCGATGACCGTGGACACTTGCTGTTAGAACGCTGGCGGGACGAAGAGCGGCAGCAACGGCGAACGAATTCCACTTCGTGCCGACTCTCGCTTCAACGCGAACTAGGCGCGCAAGTACACAGCGCACACGAAGCCATCAGCTAACTCCGTTTGGCTAGCCTTCGAACCCAGCACAGATTGCCGCCAGGATAGGTCGCGCACGGCCGCCGCAGCTGGAGTAAAGAGAGAGAGAAAAGACTTATTCCAGGTCAGACTAATGGATGCGCACTAATCTGCCTCCACGCCATCCTAGCGCGCGCACCCTCCCGCCTTCCTCTCTTGTAAGCGCGATAAGCCACCGCCGCACCAAGCCACCAGCCTTCTCGGCTAACCTTCGCAAGCTTTCGCTCGCACTTACACACGACTGTGACGTCCCTGAGCTTGTCTGAACCCTAAGTTTTATTCTCCCCGTCACTCAGGCACTTCGCAGCGCTGTCGTGTCCAATCCAGATCGGGTGCTTCTACACGCCGTGACGGACACTTTGGACCACGATTTTGCACGACCCGGATCCAGTAGATCGCGATCGTAGGCTGTCGTCCTGCACCATAATGCTGACGAGCTCAACCAACTCGACCCGGATTAGTGGACCGTGCAACTGCTACCATTCTTGATCGCGAACCGAAAAACTTGATCCGTATCGCGCTCGACCGCGATCGAAGGCGTCCATGTTGCACCGGTATCAAAGAACACCTGCACGATTAACAGACACTTCGTCGATATTTGAAGCAGATCGTTATTGGATATGAAGAAATGTGCAGTATATATAACAGCGAAACATATGGTAACCGACTGATTGTTTATACCGATAATGTAGCACGTATTTGCGCAATTAAATCACCTGCTATGCGCAGCAACCGCACTCGACTGAAGCCGCCAACAGCAGCGACGCGCCATTTGCTATTTCAGGATCACGAAAAACAAGTATTCACCGAAGTACAGCGGCGGTTGACCTGTCGGCAAGCCATTCACATATGGCGAAAGCAAATGTCACGGAGTCCAGCCCACGAAACAGCGCTCGCAAGAATATCGCGTACGCTTGGACCTTTCCGGCATGCACAAAAGCGCGCGCAGGACCGTGGTGCAGCCGACAGCCCGACATTCGCGTCTATTCTACGTTCGAGAGTAGCTATTTCAAAAAGAAAAAGAACAATTTGACGTCACATCCGCAAAGGAGAGTTGTTCTCCTTTAGGGTGGCTAGAATCATGGAGGAAGATGGCTAGAATTGGGATACGGTGTCTAATTGGGAGGTGTGAAAAGCGCGGCGCGTTTCCCTTGCCAGACAGGGTCCCTCGGTGCGCTGCTGCCGCTAGGGGCGCTGCTGCAGGGGGCGCGGGCCCCTGCTGCCACCCGCCGTCGCAGATTCCCTGTAGGATAACGCTGGCAGTATCACGGGGTTGCTGCTGCGTCGTTTTTTTATCGGTTACGTGATTTTTATTTTACGTAGGTCATGCATTTGTGAGCTGTAGTAAAGATGCACTATAAAACGAAGAAGAAAACTGAACGCTGGTGCTTCGTTCCTGAGTGCAATTCTGGGTACCGGTCGTCCACCGAAAAAGTATCATTGTTCCCAGCGCCGGCGTGCAAAGACGTGTTTCAAAAGTGGGCTCGCGCAATACCGAGATCTGACAGGCAACTCCAAGAGAATAAAGTAAACTTCTCTTGGAAAGTTCTGCAAAGTTCAAATAAACTTGTTCCTGCATACATGTGTTTTACAGCGAAGCTATTAAGGGCTAGCTCCCCCAGGATCGTGTCCGCGTGTAAAAAAAAAAAAAAAAAAAAGAAAAAGAAAGCTAGCATCATCAGCATTTCGGCTCCATGTGCGTGGTGGTTTCCCCCCAGTTGTGCCTTAATACAGGTGTCAATTACTCAACTATTATTGAGTATTGTATACAAGTAATACTTGTATTCTATTACTCCATTACATTACATCCATTACACAGTAATACTTGAGTAATGGATTACCAACTTGCCCGGAATGCTGCTCTCACAGGTGTCAAAACGGATGAGTAACATGACTGATAGGTCAGGACATCAATAACATCACATCCTCGTCAGTTACGTCATGATTAACGATAATAAAATCACGTGTGGCGCATACCCGGCCGCATTGGATATGCGGGTATGAGCCGCCGAGAGGAGGAGGCGGGAGAGATCTCGTTGGCGTCGCGGGCGGACTTGACGCAGCAAACGCAATACTAATTGGCCATCGCGCCGGGCGAAAACAAGACACCGGTGTCCTTGCTCCTTGGACGAACATGCCGAAGACGCTCAATATTGTGACTGGCTGATGAAGAAGACGTGTACGATTACTCCAAAGAAGACGATGCTCGTAATTTCGCGAGCTAGGCGACACCAACAACTACCATCTTGTCAGCCGCTACAGTTTTTGTAAATATCCTGTAATATATTGCTTACGTCTTTTTCCCCGTACGAATTAAGATAATCATAAAGATGATATATAAATCCCTATAGCAATATTTACTACAGCAGACCCACCACAGTCACAGCTTCGCTGGCTTCCATCTTCACAATAGTGGAAGGGCTCTGGATTTCTTTTAATTCAATTTCCTGTGTGCAGAGAAAATGTACACACAATTTGAGACCAGTGGCATGTAACGGGTCTAAATACATGTTATGCAAGGAGCAGGCAAGCATTTAACAATGGGAATAACCATTAAAACATGGTTTGAATTAGTTGCAGCGATTCATAATTGTAATGGGGAAACGGCATGACACTAAAGTACATTGGAGTTCTGAATAGACAGTCTGGAATAAAGCTTTTTCCTGACATAAAAGTTTTGGTTAATTTCTCTATAGCTGTAACTATAATGCATAAGCTAATATCCTTTCATTTGCACTATTGATGTTTTTTCAGCGGAACATGTTTCCGCAAAGAGAAACAAAAGGTGGTGCATTCAACCCTTGGCTAAATGTTTACATTGCGGAATGTAAAGAAAGATCCGTGTCCTGACATTTCTGCACCTGAAAGGAGGAGCCTACACTTTCTGAAAGGAGGAGCTCCTAAATCAGGTGCTCTTGGGCCGTGTCGATCTCAAGCTCTCTGTCATCAATGTACTTTCGCTCCTGATAGTTTCTCTTTGTGCGCGCCACGTCTCAGGTGCTCTTGGGCCGTGTCGAACCACGTCATCATCAATGCTCGATTAGAGTGTGCCATATGTTAGTTCTCATTTGAACTGGTGCGCACAAAGTAGCACGAGCGAGATTCGTGCGCGCCACTCTACGGCCGTCCGTCATCGTCCAGTAGATATTTTCCCCTCGCGCTGATTCGTCTGCATCCCTGTTTTCCATTGATGATGATGATTTTGGCATCCCCTTTGAAACGGGCGGCGACAAATAGTCACCTACGCTTTCACTATACGGCATTTTTGCTCTCCGACGCGCACGTACTCTAATCGTCTCTTGCTGATCTCTACGGCTGATCTGTTTATGTTTCCTTCCACTTTAAACCCAAGCGCTTCTGGGAGTTGCACGTTACCTACGGTTCTCGCTGGGTGGATCCCGTCGCATCCCTGAGTGGTCTCTGGATCTTTACTGCAGATCATCTAATTCCGAATATTTGTTCCGATATGTTTTCGTCCTTAGGCACCGGCTCGAGCCTCAAATAGCAAGGCACTGCCCTTTGTGTTATGTGCTATGAGTGCAGTCTCTATTTCTCTCACTTTCTTTCTGATGCCTCAGAAAGTGCAGAACGCTTTTCATGTAGAGATACTTGTGCACTTTAGCTGAAAAAAAAACTCAATGTCTACTCGTATTAAGCCAACCGGCCTACTGATCTGGTGCTAAGCAATGGCATTTGCGAATGTTAGCGCTGGCACCATAAAGTAGCACAGTGGTGCGCAGATTACGAGATGTCGTCACGGGCGCGATCCCTGATTTCTCTGTGCTAAACTTAAGGCTAGATTCGCCAAGTATCTGTAAATCTTTTTATTGTCCGCTAGTAGCACAAGCAGTCATGTAGGATAAATCAAAACCTAATTCGCGTTTTCCAGTCGTCTTCGCTTTAAAGCGTGAACAACAATGGTGACGCATCCTTGCTTCAATCCTTGGTGAATTCCACCACATTTCCTTTTCGGCCTTCCCATGCTGTACTTGGTTGTCTCTCCACGAAATCGTCATCTACGGAATATCCCACAACAATTCCCCGCTATCCAGGTCTTTTCTGAACTGAAATCTCTCTGAGTTAGTACAAACATATTGTCTTCTAAGCGTCTGCCTGGCCTGAACCATTCTGTAGTTCCCCAATACACCGGCTTCAAACAACAAAGTAGCTACTCCATTTTCTGCTGCCTTTTCCGTCTGAATTTTGATCTCTCAGGCCTCTCTGTTGTTGCTGGCTTCAAACAACAAAGAGCTTTTATAGGGTTCCAGAATCTTTTTGGGGGCCTTTGTCTCTTTGTGAATGTTATCCAGCATTTAATTTCTCTTAGAATTAAGGAGCACCTCTTCTTCTATCCCTGTTTTCCATAGACCCCGCGTACAGCGCCCCTTGCGGCACCGGCGCGCTTTGGGGACCGGTTTCCGCGGTCGCTTTTCACACCTCTCAATTCTAGCCACCCTATCTCCTTCTTACCTTCTTTCAGCTCACGCAATGCGCAGCGACCACGGAGCCCGGGGCGACGTTCAGGTTCAAAGAACAACCGAGACCCAAAGCGATTCAAACCGCAGCCATACTAGGTTCGGATTCTTTTCCTTTTATTTATTTAGCAATACTGCAGACCACCGTGTGGTCCACTTAGAATTTCATGGGCTACCTAATCATACGCCCGTGCTAAGGCGCCCAACTGCTTGCAACTTGCTACTACACAAATGTTACCTATCAACGCACATTTGCGCTAAAGCAAAATGTGCGTCGCACGCACAAATCAATCGACGTTCAATGCGTCACTCAAAGCACGTCGAAGTAAATTTTTGTCGTTATGCACAAACTGTCAGCTACTACGCTGCCGCAAATGGTAGCTTTCGCATACAAGCTTGCTCGATTCTGCGGACAGCGGCAATCCATGCCTGCCTGTGTTCCTTTTCATACCATTTACCCGCGGAACTGTAAAACTTGACCGGCGGCTGCAGGCTCCTGGTGTTTTTGTCACTGTTGTGGCAGTTCGCCATGCAACTGCCCGACCGCTGAACCATAGTGAAACAAGTTACAACGGCGACGCGAGAAACAATTTTGCAACGATCGCGGGCATCGCGAGCGCCTCACGGTGCCGGCGACCTAACACATGGTGACGCCGTTCTCCGCCAGGGGAAGGAGTGGCGCTGGCGTCTGTCTGCAAACAAGGTTGGGAGACATACTACTGGTTGTGAACGCGCGGTACGCCGAGGCCGCAAGAACACGTCGCTCTGCTCATTCAATGGTAAAAGGTTCAGAAAGCTCAGAGCTGCGTGCTCGCAGGTTGCATTCCAGCCGCGGCAGCTGCTCTTCGATGGGAGCTAAACTAAAAAAAAGGCTCATATACGTCGACGTAGGAGCATGTTAAAGGTAACCTGGGTGGTCAAAATTAATCCGGAGTCTCCCACTACTACGTGCCTCAATATCAGATCATGGTTCTGGCACGCAAGACTTAAGAATTTAATTATTTTTTTATATTTGCAGCGCCTTCCATGTAATAAACACATATTTTGTGACGTAAAAGTACGATACTTAACGTTACATCGAATCCATGATGCATCCCTTTCTTTCACAAGTGACGCATAATCTTTTTAGATATTTCTCTAGTCTGTAGCGTGTCCTGCTATACATGAAACCGAGTATAATGCAGCTCGACCTGCTTGTCAATTTAGTGTCCCCTAGAAGTGTCATAAAAAAAAGACAGCCCATTACAACAAAATTAATGTAACAACCAGCATGGTAGGGTTCAGGTGGACTGAGAATTTTTTTTTTTTATTTTGAGCATGACTCTGAAAGTAGAGAAGGACCTAGTATTCACAGCCACTATGGTACATAACGGCCAGGAACACGTAAAATGCAGCTGGCAGTTTCACGAGAACAGAGATGATAAAAAAAAAGAAACAAAAAAAAAGCTGGCTTCAGAAAGTCAGACTTGACTGACGGATCCCTTTCCCTCCATCGAATGAAGAGAAAAATAAAATGTGGCTTTGAAGAGTTGTTTTGATGATATTAAAAAAAAAGTGCTTCCCACCTACACAGGGTGTGGACGTTGATTGGCAGCAGTGGTGTGCCGCGATTATAATGACATGCGCTTCTCTCTCTCTGTAGCCCTCATTGAAGAAAAAGAACAGTTGCCTCTAAGAAACACCGCCAAAGTAGAAGAAATTGGGGCACAAGATAACTCCCAAAGTCACACACATGCACACACGCCTTGCCAGACACCGCTAACAAACACTTCTCTTCCATCTTTCAATATCAGCGAGTCGCGTATACACACATGGCAATAAATAACACAAACAGGAATAAAAAAAAGGGTGTCTTTCTTGCAAGGTCAAAATTTATGTCGCTGATTTCTTTCTCTCTCCCTCTCCCAACCCAGCAAACACGTGTCGTGCCGCTGGTCGACTGGAAAGCTCGATGACTGTCGGCAGTGCCGACCGCCCCCAAGCGCTGCCGGCTTCGGGCTGGCACCATTCGTAAAAGGAGCGAACTGTGCCTTGCACTCACGGGCAAACAAAATATAAAACTAAATGTACAAGCCAAGCAAACGCTGTGCTCTGGCAAACTCATCTCCTTCTTCCCTCTTTCTTCTCGGGTTGAAAACGCCCACCACCGATCTGCATCGCGTCAAGCAAAATGTTGTTGTGGTTTGGTTTGATGAAATGAGGATATGCAAAGCTGCAGGGTTCCAGAGAAGACGAGCATGAGATGCAGGGAAAAAAAGGGGGGGAGGGGGGTCTGTACTGAGAGACATTTACAGTTCAGACATCAAATAAAAAAACGGAGGAAAGAAACAACAACTGAGCGTGGAAGAATGAAAAACAGTGGCAAGCAAGCTTTCACCCAAGACTAAAGTATCACAGCTGAAGTGTCGTGTGGCAAAAAAATTCTCTCTCAAAACTGGCGGTTGCCATGGTAGGCGGCGAGGATTTCTGCGCCGATTTATGAAATAAATCGGGAGTGGGTCTGTGGCAGGGAACTGTTGCACCAACCCCGCATTCCTCTTCATCGTCGGCAGTACACCGCACGCCGCCACGTTTGTTGGGAGTGAACCCAGGAAACCCAAAAGCAGCAGCAGCAACAGTGGGTGGGTCCACGCCGCCACCTCCGCCGTTGTTGAGCTGGCAGCAAGGAGACCCGACCCTGCCGAGAAGTGTAGTAATAGCTATCTCTCCTTCCGTAGACTCAATTTTCTAGCCTTCCCCTTATGACTGCTGAAAGCTCGCTGCCTTACGCTGGCCACTCAGCATTCCCAAAATAAAATGAAAAAAAAAAAAAAAAAAATTAACAGCCAGACTAGAGGAGAAGATGCTAGGAAGAGGCTGAGGACTGTTCTCCACTGGGGAGCAGCTTGAGAAGGGCTTGGACCGTCTCGAGCAGCGGACGCAGCAGGTCCACCTCGCTCGGTGCTGGAGGTGGAGGTGGCTCCGGCGGAGAACGCGGGCCGGTTGGTCTTTCGTCGTCTGCGGGTGGACTCCTGGGCTTCTTTGCAGGCGGACTCTCGGGATGAGCTACAAGTAGAAGCAAGCACCAGAACAAAGTCAGAATTTTAACAAATGTTGGCATAAATTTTGCAATTTCACAACAGGACTCCTTGTTCTGTTGTACCCTTTGTGTACGCTATCGCGGTTATAATGTTGCATCCTCACTAACGCATAATGCTTGTTATGTATTCCACTTGTATGCCAAATATGCGCTGAAATTGTGCATTCTCCCTTAGGAGGTCCCCCTTATGGTTGTTCCTTGGGACCTCCTTCTGTAAAACTTCTGGTCATGGATACTTTGGGTCCTTTGTTTTCTGGTTTTATAATTTTTTTTTTATTTAGGGGGGGTAAAAATTAATGGGGTAAAAAAAAAAAACCTGTTGGGGCTTTCATCTTTATCTGTTGTCCTACATTACTGATACCCGGTATCAGCTCTTGCAACAAAATTAGTGCAATATCGGCTAGACGAATCACCTACTCTTCTTTGAACGTAACATAGTAGAATATACATCCTCTCATCGTCGGAGCTACCGTTCGCAATGTCAGCAAACGAGCAATATAAATACTGCGTTATTTCACTTCCTAGCACTTTATCGCCGTTTACATGTATGCGACATGTGGGAAATGTGATGCAATGCACTATTGTTGTATTCACGTAAATGCGGCTATTGAAAAAGGAAAACAATCTTTCGTTCAAGGAGCTGCTTTCGTACTTATGTTGAACTAACCGTAAACATTGTGCAACCACATTCAAACTTCACATAGGAAGGGGTTTGTTAACGCTTTCTGAATGCCGGTTGGCTTACACATAGTCGAGGTACAGTGGAATCTCGATGATACGAATCTCACGGGGTCACGAAAAATATTCGTATTAGCCGAAATTCGTATCATCGAAACACAATTAAAACTAGCTAAATTAAAGAGTCGGAGGTGAACTCACTCAGGCACACGCACGTAAAAAGCATTTACAGTATAGATTACTTATAACTTAACTGTTTATAGTGCAGAACAGGCTACAACGCGGCCTTTTCCGACTCCCGTTTACCCTCCCATAGAACTCCATGTATACGCATAGCGCTTACAGTGCAGCCGCGTGAGACGAAATACCGGTTATAATGCGGCTTCCGCTGGAAAATTTCTCCGACAATGGCAGTAGCGAGCACCCACCGACGGGAGAGGAGATCAACGAGGGCGATGCGGAGGAGGAGCACGAGTCCAAGGGCGATAAGATCGTCGCCGCGCGCCGTATGTGCGAGTGAAAGAGCGCCTTTCGCACGGGGGATGCGCACCTTCACGCACGGAGAGCGAACGCACAGCGGAGAGCAAACGCGACTTCCGCCACGGCCGGGCGCGCCAGTCGAGCCCAGCCCTGCTTCCGTCGCGCGAAAGGCCGGCGGGGGGAGGGCGACGCTGTGCTGTGTGGCACCAAATGTGTATCTTGCAGCCGGGCGCAAGGGTAACTGGCGACGCAATCTCCCACGCGAAAGGAGCACAGCGGGAAGGCAGCGCAGAAGGGAGGGAGGGGGGGGGGGGGGGGCAGCTTCTACTCTGCCAACAAATGCGTTCTTGTACTTTGCGCCTGTGCCGGCTGTCGGGGTTGTCGCGCGCACCGTATCTTGAAAGCGATCTCCACACGGCTCTGACCTTTGTATGCGCTGTGCTTACGCCAGCTCAGTTTCCGTTGAAGCGATAGACACTTCCCCACGCCTGCGTGGGGAAAAGCGCAAAAGCAAGAAAAGCGCCACCGCGTCAAACTCTTCGCGCCCAGTAGCGACCTCCGCGCTGTCCGGCGCCGCATTCCGCGCCTCCGCACCAAAAGAGAAAAGGAGAAAGCGCGTGACTGCGCGCTGTTCTTTTTCGCGGCCGTCGGTGGGGCGGCGTTTATTCGTATCAAGCGACGCGGGCCGAAAATCTATTCGTAACAACCGTTCTCTAGCACGTTGCAAAGTAATAGGGCTCGGCCGGGACCACAGAAAAATTTGTATCATCCGGAAATTCGTATTAGCCGTGATCGTATCATCGAGATTCCACTGTATTCAGAAACTTCTAATTAAGACTGACTGCAACGCGCACTCAGCGTTGCAACTTAACAGGGAGCCATGGTGTGTGTTCAGTTGAGGCTGGGTTGCAGATCACTTTCAAGAAAATGCAGAGGTGCAAGTGAGGCAAGCCAGCATTATGTGCAGATTGTGTCATGAAAGATTGCTCTAGAAAGTTTACTGCATGAAGAGCACCTCCTCTGTGCTCTCTTACTAACTGAATATAGCACTGAAGATCAGTGAAGACAAGGCCAATAGCGATACTGTGAAATCACAGAAAGCAAAGAGTGCAGAAAAGCTAAGAGTGAAGAGCATCCCAAGAGCCTTACCATCACTTTCACCGTTTCCCGTTTCTTTCTCAGCCTTGGACAGGGCATCCTTGCAATGGCTTTCCAGTGAGCGCAAGTAGTCAGCCAAGCCAAGGCAGGCTGGTGCTATGCCCTCATGTACCGAAAGCACAAGGAGGACTGCACGAAGGTCCTATATAAAAAAAGGGAGGGAGGAAGGAATAGAGAAAGATAATTTCACTCAATTAACCATGTCAAATATCAAATGAATTAAACAAATAATAACAAATGCTACTGTATTAATATGGACTTATATACAGTAGAACCTGCTGTACGTTCCCAGGTGCTGCGTTTTCCGGCTGTTACATGTTTTCGGCCGGGGTCCCGGCACAGCTCCCATACAACACAATGCACTGGTAACCCTGCTGTTGCGTCGCAAACTATGGAACCGTTCTCGCATCATATGTTGCGAACTGCCACCCGCGTCAGCCCGAGCGGCCTTTGACTTTTCATGTCACTGGCTTGGTGGCTTGATGATGGGATGGTGCCCAAAGTGCCGGGGGCAACACCTATGACGTATTTTCGGTTTCCGCCAGCAAAAGTATGGCCTTGAGTACGTATTTGCTATCTAAAGATGGTGTCTATGATGTATTGTGGCCCTAAAATTGGTTTTGGCTCATAGATTCCGTATAACATCCAAGGGCGATAACGCCGTCGCCGCGCGCCGTACGCAGTATGTGTGAGTGAAAGCGTGCGAGGGGCATGGCGAGGGGAGCCGACGACCGCGTCTAAATTCGCGCGCCGCGAGAGAAAGAAAAGCACGGAGGAAGCACGCCTTCTCCCGTTGCGCTCGAGGCACCGGCGAGAGAAGAGGGGGGGGGAGGGGATCGCAGGCGGTGTTGTACTCTGGCATCAACTGCATACTGCGCAGCGGCGCGCGGTGCGCGGGATGTATCTTGAAATCGATCTGTTTTGGGGGCAGAGTCTAGGCAGTGTAGGTGCGTCAGCGGCTTGTAGCTTGTGCGTGCTGTGTGTTCTCGGTGCTCAGTTTGCGTTGAAACGATAGACAACAGCAAAGGTTACTTCGCTCGCTTATGCAGCGGCGCTTCCTCACGCTAGCGTTTGACAGCGCGGAACATCGGGTGTGATGTATTCATGTTTGCCTGTGGGCGCTGACACCATGCTTGTAATATATTAAAAAGCGAATGTTACAAGTTATTCGGACGATAAAACTACTATCCTTACTTTGTATAGCTGTCTACTAATTGCTACCGAATCAATGCTTCGGCTTTGGGCAAGACTAAGACTTTTTTCACATGTAAGAGTTAAAATAATAGTGGCAGTTCAACACTGCTCCATTTCTCAATTTCTCCACACTGACAAAGGCGGGCGACACCCTTCACAGTGCAGCCGCGTGTGAGAAACATGTCATCATCGAGTAGATATGCTTAATCACACTATGCACAGATCCCATTTAGTTTCCACCAGTGCCCTGTGGCAACAGATTGTCCACTGTAATGTAGCCAGCAGGTTCAACGCCCGCGTGCGAGCTGCGCTGGAATCGCTTTTTATTCCTTAATGGCTTCTTCCGCCGCATTCCGACACTGTGCAGCCTCCACACTGAATAAAATGAACAAAGCTACTGATCGCCAAAACCACAGCAGAGAAATTCGTGTTGCTACTTATTTATTTTATTTATTTATACATACTGCAACCCTAGAGGGTTATCGCTGGAGTGGGGTATAAAATTCAAAGGTGCCACACACGCATCAAATAAAAAAAAAAAAATTAAGAATCTGAGCTGCCACACAGCAAAGCACAAGTTCAAGGAATATGCTTAAAGATGATCTCAATGCATACATACATACATGTATACGTTATATACACAGCATATCAAACATGCATCAAGGAATCACAAGGTATCAATCGGTGATTGCTTTAAACAAACTGTCAATGGCAAATTTGAATGTTAAGGAAAGCTGTCAATGTAAGAAGCAGTTCTCACCGCTAATTATCGTAAATCAAAGCAAACAGCACAGAGCTTAGCTACATCGATTCCCACAGTGTGTGGGATCCACATAATTCTTTTTTTTTCCAATAAAAGAATATTTGGAATTTATTATGCATGCATCCATTTAATTTGAAGAATGCCCTATTTGCGAAACAACATTGAAAACCCATTAAATTTAGCCATTTGCAATACTTTTTCAACGAGCGTTAGAGATCAAAAACCTCTTTATAACTAGACACAGTTGCAGTAGGTTAACAAACAATGGTGGAACATCACATCCTTGAGCTGCTTAATCATCATCTTTCTGGATTGGCAGCGCACTCTGCTTCTATAGTAGTGCTGATCTCCTCCACTAGACCTATTATAGCTTATCGTTACAAACTCGCAATAAAATTACTCTACAGCAATAAAAGAAAGAATGTCAGTGTACGAGCAACAATAAAAAACAGAGGCAGGCATGCACTCACAGCGGTGACGCGATGACATGTTTCTTAGGTCTTGTGCAACGTCCGACGTCACCAGGGCATTTGCCCGAGACAGGATGAGGTTGGTGACACTTTCCTTGAGACACTTGCTTGCCAACCTATGAAAGACATATAAATCACAGAAATGTTAACAAGATGAAGAGAAAGTGCACAGTATGGGAAAAGCACAGAACATGATTGTTGTAGAGCAAGTCGATGCTGGTGAGCTACATAAGTCACACTATACAAGTGCTCTGGTTGGGGAAAGTTGGGAAAAGAGAACAATGTGCATGGCTTCGGAATGCTCTCATAATAATGCTGACTTAGCTACAGCAAACAACTGCATCATTCAC